>NW_006921477.1:449-2174 GCF_000392275.1 Phaeoacremonium minimum UCRPA7 | reverse complement strand
TATATTTATAATAAAATTAATATTTTTATATAAAATATAAAAAAGATTATATATAAAATTATTTTAATAAAATAAAAAATCTAAAACCTTTAAATAGTAAATAAAATACTAAATAAATATTAAAAAGTTAAAAAAATATATTTTTAATAAGAAAGATTATTATTATAATAAAAGATAGAATAAATATAAAAAAAAAGAAACTTTATAACTAAAAATAATATAAATATAAGTATAAAAGAAAGTTATATAAAGAGAAATTAATAGTATATTTAATATTATAATAATTATAGAAAGTTTGATTATAATATATAAATATATTAATTAAATATAAAAATATCTAAAGATAAGAATTTTAAATAGTTTTAATTAATTTAAGTTATTATAGTAAAAATAACTTATATAAAGATAGTATAATATACGAATGGTAGGTTATTTACTATATTAAGCTACTTACTATCCAAATATGTTAGTGTATAAGGGCTACTTAGTAGGGATTTATCAATGCCAGCACTGTAGGGTGTATATATAGTCTTCGGTGTCGTAATTGGCGCGTCGATAGCTAGTAGCGTCGCATTCGTTTTCTTAAGTGCTTTTAGATAGTCTGAAAGCGTGAGAAAGCAATATTATAAGTTGACTTTTTTAATGTTTATACTTTACTTTATAAAGTATAAGATCGTTGGTTTAAATCTAGCTATAACCATTCTTTACTTTTTTATTTTTTAGAAAGTAAAAAGTTAAATAGCTTTTTAAAAACTTTATCTATTCTTAAGAAGTTTCTAAAGCCTTATTAGATGATATTATAAAAGGATAATATCTAACAAAAGTAAGATAGCTAGCTATTAGAGATTATATATTAATATTTGATAAGGAGAGTTTATACTTTAGTTAAAAATAGTGTTAAAGAATATTAAGAAAGTTATTTTATTTTATTAATTAGTATAAAATTAATAATTTATTTAAGAGTCAAATCTAAATAGGTTTTTTACTTTTAGAAACAATTTGAAAATACTATCTTATAGTTGAAAATAGAAAGAATTATTAAACTCTTTGTTAAAATAACTATCAAATTCTAAAGTATTAAAACTTTGTTTATATAAATTAAAAATACTATTTAAGAAAAATATATAAAAGTAAGAATTAAAGTTTTTTACTTTAGAAAAGACTTTATAGTTAGAAAGTCTTAAATATTAGTTAAAAGCCTTTAGTAAGAAAGGTAGATAGTTAGTTAAAAGCTTTTTAAAGCTAATAGTTAGCTTATAATATCTTTTCAAAAAAGTTTCTCTATAGTTTTACTAATATAATATATACTATCATAGCTAATATACTTATATAGTAAGTAAGTTAATAAACTAAAATAAGCTACTTTTATATACTATACTATTTTTATATAAGTTATTTTTACTATAATAACTTAAATTAATTAAAACTATTTAAAATCCTTATCTTTAAATATTTTTATATTTAATTAATATATTTATATATTATAATTAAGCTTTTTATAATTATTATAATATTAAATATACTATTAATCTTTCTTTTATATAATCTTCTTTTTTATTTATTTTTATATTATCTTTAATTATAAAGCTTTTTTTTTCTTATATTTATTTTATCTTTTATTATAATAATAATTCTTTTTATTAAAAATTTATTTTTTTAACTTTTTAATATTTATTTAATATTTTATTTATTATTTAAAAGTTTTAAATTTTTTATTTTATTAAA
>NW_006921477.1:0-336 GCF_000392275.1 Phaeoacremonium minimum UCRPA7 | reverse complement strand
AATTAGATTATTTAGTATTTATTTAACTTAAATAAAAATAATATTAAATTATAAAATTTAAAATATAATTAAATAAAATAAACTTTTTAGTTAAAATATTATTTTATTTAAATTAAATAAAATAAATTTAATTATATAAAATCTAACTTTAATATTTATTAAAATTATAATAATATTATATATATTTTAAAATATAAAAAAAATTATTTTTTATAATATAAATAATTTATATTTATATTATTTATTTAATTATTTAATTATATAAATTTTTTAATATATTAAAGTATTTAATATTAAATAACTAAAGCTTATAAAAAAAATAAAAAAGTATATAAA
>NW_006921476.1:0-1186 GCF_000392275.1 Phaeoacremonium minimum UCRPA7 | reverse complement strand
AGCGCATTTAAAAGACCTCGGTAAATAATGATAATCGACTTTCAAAATGATTCAAGTTTTTTTTTCAGGCTTATTTATAAGCATTGAGAGCCTGTGATATCCCCCGGTGACCTCCACTTAGGCTATGTGAGAGCCTATAATGTAGTCTAAATGCTCCCGGTGAGCTTTAATAGGCATGTATTGTTATCCTATAGGGGTTTCGTATCATTTATTAAGAGCGACGGCGATATTGATGAAAATTTTCTAAGTACTCACTTTGAGTAATTTTTCGGAACCTTTTTGTTAGTAAAAAAAATATCAATAGCGATTTCGCATGTAAAATAATTTGTCGGAAATTATTTTTTCGGACAAAATCAATTGTGCGTAGAAAATCTATAGATAAGGAGTCGATGGGTATATGAATGGGGTGGGTTGAAGCCTCAAAGAAAAGTAAAATTCTTTAATTAGGCTTACTCTTCTAAGAGCTTCAACACTTAATAGGCACTTATGCCTGCCTCATTCACACTGTAAAGCCTGAAATTAAAGCCTTAATAGTGTTAATATGAAAGGACGGTGATTTTACTCGCCTATTGTATTAGCCTATGGAGTGTTACAGGTGATATCAGTTAGAGGTCTTCGAGCTATAAGTCTACAATTGAAGTTAGATTCAAACGATTGAGGAGTAAGTCTGTAAAGGCCTTTGGCGCGCATAGCACGTGGCAATTCCAAAATCCAATGAATTAGCAATCGTTGAAAGACCTCTAGTTATGAAGGTAATTCTCTAAGACCCTTTTGAGGTTCTATACTATTGGGCAACGCAGGTAAAGAGTCAGTCTGTAGTGACCTTAGGCGCGCATAGCACGTAGCAACTCTTTACTAGCACCAAGAAATATAGGATTTCAGAACAGTCAAAAACTCCCAGTACCTTGGTTGCTGTATCCGCGACCTATTGATATTTGAAAGCGTGGTATCACATAACTTGTGACGCCCCTCAGAATATTACAGGCGCATGGATAAACTATTCTACACTGTAATCCGCATAAAGCTTAGGCTTTGGATTATAGTCTAGGGTAGCCGACGTCCTGTCAGCTTCGGCTTGGCAGGCTCTGTTGGAGTCTGTGGATTAGTGGCCGATGGCTATACCTATTCCAAGACATTTGGGGGTAAGCCCGAGCTGATAACCGCTTCTGGCGTGATCAGCGAAAGG
>NW_006921475.1:0-1514 GCF_000392275.1 Phaeoacremonium minimum UCRPA7 | reverse complement strand
GACCCTGCTCCCCCAACTCATTGTATGATTAGATCCGTCAGATACTTCGGAAAATCCTGGAGGACGATATTAGAAGGATGGCGGCTGCTTTGGGGAGGTACGCCTTGCTGTACCTACAGTCCCGCACGGCTACCACTCCTTTTGGTTACCCTCCTGCTGCAATTGGCACTCTGAGAGCCCCTTCGAGTGAATGGTATAGTGATCACCTGCAGCCGCGAGTTCTATACTTTGCTGAGGCTCAATTGCGAGTGCAAACACCGCCGCCTGCAGGAACCACTATGACCTCCGAATTGGCCGACATGATGGCCGTATTGAAAATCCAACGTCAGGAAATCGAAGCTTTGAAGACTGAAGTAATCAATATGAAGGGTGGTAGGCAAGTGATCAGCGTAGCTTCGAACTATTATAAAGTGGCTTATTATCCTTTGCTACGTCTTTATGCTGCTGTGCCTACCTACCATATGCCGCCTAGACAGATTGATCCGTCTCAATAGGTATATGATTCCTTTTATAGAGGAGCCTAATATAGGCGAGGTAGGTACGGCCAACAACGGCGTCCGATAAGTGAAGTAAAGTGCTTCTACTGTGGGAAACCGGGAGAGCGAATGAACAATTGTAATGAGTATCATAATGATCGGCTTTATAGAGTCTGTCACTACGACAGTAATATATAATTGTTCTTTCCTAGAAGGCCTACAGATGTTAGAAATACCCTGAATATTCCTAAGGTACTGACGGAGCGGTGGAGAAAGGAAGGAAAGATAAGGAACGTTATATATTCCTAGCTTACCCGATATACGTCCCTACCTGACGCCGCTGCCCTACGATAGATGATCAGAGGAGACAATCCGCCAAACGTACATATTAGTATGAAATACCTGACGGTGTCTGATGATACGATTGACAAGGAAATACGACCTATCGAGAAACCACCGTCAGGCTGGAAGGCCAAAATCACCCTCTAGGGTGGGAGTGTCGTTACTCAACAAACTGATCAGAGATTAGAGAAGAATATACCGGCTATCCTACAATAAGCGAGGGTAGAAGAAATCGAACAAGCCATATGTATTGACACGAAAGTATAATTCGTCGTCGACCATAATAGCGGACCTTCCTCCGCCATAGACCCAGCGATCCAAGGCTTCATATGGACGAGGCACAATCGACACGATTCCACATCTCCTTTCCCAATAATTGATTTGTTCGCTCCCGAGGATGAACAAATGCCGCTCTTATCGTTCGCCCAAATCGCCAAGAAGCGTAAGACCAAGCATGACACATCACCACAAATCGTCGAAATTGACGATGCGACGGCCAATACAGTAGGAGGGGATAAGATGAAGGTTGATCAGCCCCCAGATAACAACAAAAATCGAAATGAAAGCGAATTAGGGAAAACGAGGCTACGACCGAATCCGGAAGGGACGGAGGAAAATTTTTCGGAAGATCATGATAGTCCTTCCGAATCCGGCCCCAGTGTTAGCCCTAGCTATGTTAGTCCTAACCTTCCAACC
>NW_006921474.1:0-67146 GCF_000392275.1 Phaeoacremonium minimum UCRPA7 | reverse complement strand
GGGAAGCTTTGGAAGAGTTTACTCGACCTCGGTTGAGTAGCTGTGTAAACTCTTCCAAAGCTTCCCTTTCCAATGAGCTCCTGAAGAATGTAAGGTGGCACATCTTTCCCAGCTTTGATGCACTCATCCTCGACGATGGCTTGCATCTTCTTCGCATCCTCCAAGGCCTTCTGCTTCGTGACCGAGAAATCCGGCCCACGAACTTGAAGGGTCGCCATATTTGCAGGTGACTTCTGTGAAGCTGATCGTACGCTCAGAACGTGTATGCTGAAACTGAGTTAGTATTGAGTAGTCTGAGATATCAGATACAAAAAAGTTCAAAGTATTGATGCAGATAAGTATATTGCGTCAGTCAGAGTCAGATATATCACTAGATATACTTGCCTCGCCTCATCAGGAGGCACATCTCTTCTCCAGCCCTCAATCCATCCCGGGTCGGGACGGGCTGGGGCCACCCAATGATGGGGGATTGGAAGCGCCGGCTGAGGTATCGCTTCCACGGGGTAGGGACCGCCATCTGAAGAGATCATGGCCCTTTCCGAGAGAGCTGTTTCCCGCCTGAAGACCTCGCGTTCCCTGCGCCGTAGTCGCCAATAGCGGTCCATTGTATTGGATTGTTGTGTGACAAGGGGAAGAGAAAAGGAGTTCAACTTACTGGAGGCTTTGATGAGGTTTCAAGAGGGTTGTTGCCTTGTGCTTGAGCTCTTCAGTCACCTTGATGAGAACGCTTTGCGCCTAAGAGACAACGAGGTGTGAGAGTGTGATTAGAGATCACCTCAGGAGACGAGGCTCCCCACCACCACAGCAGCCCTTTGTCAAGCCGGATAATCTCTTCACTATCAGACCCTAAATCAAGTTGATGATAGTGCCTCTCTTCATGACCTCCCTTTGTGAGTGGCGATGGCCTCGATGCTCCGATTGTTTCGACGTGCAATGTGGTACTCAGAGGAGTGATGAAGATGAAGCATCAAAGATGTGTGCAGGTCCCCCGAATCTCAGAATGGCGCTAAAACTTTAGCCGATCGTGGCTTGACCAATTAGGGGGGGATCCGCCTGACAACAGTAAAACAGTGGGGGAAGCCCCTGTGTCTCCCCTCCATCAGGCTACATGTGGCGCCCTGTCCCATACACCAACACTGCAATATGGCGGTCGGTTCTGTCCCTGAAGGATCCAACGGAGTGCGATTTATATGTAGGGTTTTGAGGTAAGCAGTATATATAATTATATCTACGCAGCCGCCCCATTACTCGGTTTATTTTCGACAATATCTTTTAGTCTACCCAGCATCTTTGCATGAATCTTCTGCCATCCGTTCTCACATTGAGACTTGACGACGCCGACCAGCAATCGAGAGCAGTGCATGGAGACATCCTCGACCAGCTCAAGCTTGTCATCATCGCCCGTCTTGATCTCCCAGATGGTGTCCATGACAATAGATAACGGGCTCTTGATGCGCACAAACACCCCAACCTCAATGTTTGTGAACTCATAGTGGCTGATGACGTTGGAGTCCCAGAGGCCAGCCGGGAGTGTGTTGACCACATCCGTGACTTTGTAAGAAGTTGTTCCCCCCAGAGCCTTCAGAGTGTCTGGGATGTTCGCCTCCACATCTGCGGCTACCAGCTCATATTTAGCCATATGGGGATCACAGTGCAGGAAAAACTCGTAGTCCTGCAGCATCGCGATTCCCTGTTCCCTCGTTGAGCCTTCCGGCAGTTTTGAGCTGTGGCAGACATGAGCGGTTGTGTTGAAGACTGTGAGGTGGTTAGCCCATGGCCATGCCAGCCTCCAAATATACTAACAAGACATTGTCGCAATTGGTTATTGAGCAGAGAGGAAGCAAATGTGACATATGAATATTAGAGGCGGTAGTTTGATTGAGGAAAACCCGAAAGTCTAATGCCTGTATATGTATCTGTATCTATCTTTTCACCGTCTTGGAGGGTTGAGGTTGTTTGGTATGTATGAGACACTGTCTGTATCATCGAGCCGGAGAGCTGTTGGTAACATTGTCTTAGCGCCGCTCTTGGGACCCAAGTTAGCGAGATCTTCACAGCACCGCCTCAATTGCTGGTTCGTCCCGCCTATAGCTTCCGAAGGGCCTATCAGAATCTACATTGACTTCGAATGCACAACGACTGCGTTTAGCACCGCGTATAAAATCGTGTGTTGAGAGATGATGAATGTATGTTAGATAACCTCTATTTATCGATTTGACCTCATCGCTTGATTTATCTTGATGACACCATTTTGACGTTGATAAATACAGTCGCTTTTGGAGCTTGCCTAGGTACCTATGCTTGTGTACAAACTCGTACTCTTCTATGGACACTACAATCAGGTCCAGTAATTACATGAGACTGCTCCGGCCACCAACTTCCATACTACCCTGGCCGTCTCGCATCTCTCCGCTCCTGCCGACTACAAACTCGCGATATATTCTTTCAAGCCGCCTGCGCTCCTCCGTGCTGATACTCGCCCGGGTATTATCAAGAGCTTTTACGAGGTGCGTCCATCCGATAAGGACTTCCTTGTGCTGGTCTTTCTCCGACTTGCCGTCAACAAGGTCAGTCCCTGCCACATGACCCTTCTGCTGCTTCACGCGCCGCCGCGCCAGCTTGATGCTCTCGAGCTTCGCCGCAATTGAAGCCTGCTCAGCGAGCTCGGATGACCTGGTCGTACCCGACTGAGCTCGACGCTCGGCCTCTTCCACAGCCTCCTGCTGTCCGTACCGAAACTGCACAAAGTTGCGTGCGGAACTGTTCACGGGCTTCTTCGTATTACTCTTGCTGCCCACGTGTCGACCTCCTTGGGAGGCGGGTTCATGCTCTCGGTCGCCTAAGACATCATGGATTGCCTCAAGCTGTGCATTCGAGACCAAGGCCTGCAGGTCAGCTCCTGTGAAGCCCTCCGTCAGCCCAGCAAGCTCCGTCAGATAGTGTTCTGAATTCAGCACTTCGTCCCCAAGCTTGACTTTCTTGGCTATCGCCTTGATAATATCTAAGCGTTCAAGTTGGTCAGGAAAATCGCAGAGGATCGACTTGTCAAGACGACCGGGTCGGAGGAGCGCGGGATCAATCAGGTCAGGTCGTGATGTCGCAGCGAGGACGTATACTCCGGACAGTCCCTCGGCACCATCCATCTGAGTCAACAGCTGGTTGACTACACGATCCGTTACACCGGTAGAGTCATGCCCACGCTTTGGCGCAATTGAGTCAAACTCATCGAAGAATAGCACACACGGTTTAGCGGCTTGTGCCCGCTCAAACAGGTCCCTGACACTCTTCTCAGAAGCACCGATGTACTTGTTCAGGATCTCAGGGCCCTTGACACTGATGAAATTTAGGCCACATTCTCCAGCAACAGCACTGGCTAACAGAGTCTTTCCGCATCCTGGATATCCGTACAAAAGCAGGCCAGACCGCAGCCTCAGGGGGCACTGCGCAAAAATTGGCGCATACTTCGTTGGATATTGCAATGTTTCTAGTAAAATGCGACGAGTCTCTGTGAGACCACCGATCGAGTCGAATGTTGTGGTAGAGCTCTGCAAAGACACATTTCGTAGGGAAGCAGGCGTGAAACCCTTCAGTGCATTTTCGAAATCAACCCGACCCAGAAGAACTGAGCCCTTGTCAATATCTGTAGACGTGTCCTTGAATGATCTCATGAGCGCTTCGTTTCGAGCCCTTGAGATAAGCAAGCTTAAATCCCCGGGCATGTAGCCATCAGTCTGTCCGGCAATATCTAGAAGATCGAGATCATCTTCAATGATAAAGCCACTACGATCTGGAGAGCTATGCTTTGCGGGTGAGCTTGGCCCATCCATCCAAGCATTGCCCTCGTCGCCCATAGCACTGCCATCAGCTGTCGTCGGGCGGCTGTTCTCGCTTTGGGAGATGCCGTCTGACTCAAAGGTGGCAGCGTTTTGTCGAGTGATGGCCTCCATAATCCTTCTGCGCGCGTCTTTGTCAGGGGCTTTGAGTGACACGATCTCACGGACAACATGGCCCCCTACAATAACATTGTGGAGCGATTCTTTGCCTTGGGCTGTGGCTAGCAGTACAACGTTGCTCCCCTGGCCGCAGTATTGCCTGACCATTGCGCAAATAGCTTCGCTGACTTGCCTGCTGCGACCGTTCTCGTTTCCAACCTGGAGTTCTTGCTCGGCCGGACATAGCCGATCTAGATCATCCAGAATAACAACCGATTTGCCGCCAAGTCGAGCGCCCCAACTAGCGCTCATAAATATACGGTTGAGTGTCTCCTTAATGGTTGCTATTCTGCTTTCATCATTGACTAGAGATCTGCAGGCAAAGTATGTTGTATGAAAGAGCTGATCTGTCCTCAACGTCTCGGCTATCGATTGTGCGACGGACGTTTTGCCAGCTCCCTGTGCGCCCGTAATCAAGACTGATGAGAGGTGTGATAGGTGTGATCGCAACTCATCTAGCAAAGAGTCGATACCTACCAGACTGGCATCAGGCTTGAGCGAAGTCCCAGACGGATCTGACTCTGCCAGCCATGATGGCCGAGGAATGGGCGCCTGTACCTCAATAGGTACTTGCCACTCAGATCCCAAGATCCAATTGGCAAAGTCCTTGCCGGACCCTTGAGAGGGCGGTGCAGGATGAAACTTGACGAGACCCCCTATCCACCCAGATGGCGGTTCAAGCCCGTCATAAACACCTAGGACCAAGCCGTCTGTTATAGGACCGTCTAGGAGACCTTTGTCGTGCTTGCCAGCATAAATATGCTTAATTCTTTTCGTGGCCTCTTCACGCTCGGCTTTGGACTCTCCGCCGAATTTGATGCCTGCCGAGGACTGAGAGCTTCCAGTCATGAAAGGGTAGATCTTCAAGTGCTGAACGGATGGTTTGCTCTCGATTTGGGAGTCTCCCTCTGTCTTCAAAATAGACTTTCGGGGTACTGGTTGTGGCGCAAGCTCAATTTTGACGACACCTCCGACCAAGCCTTCGCATCCAAAAGTACCGCATAATGGAGATGACAGCGCCACCGTCTGACCATTAGGCGGATCGTCCCATGGACACAGTTGAGCGACCACTCGTGCAGGTGCTTTTGTCGCGTCGGGAGAGGGTTGCGGCTCCTGTTGGCCTTGGGGTCCAGTACTTGACTGCAAGCTCACGGGTCGCAATAGGCTCACACTGACCCATTTCTGGCCCCTGAACTCCTTGGAGATCAGAAGTGTGCGGTCGATCCAGACGGCAAGCTCTTGCGTAGCTATGTCACCATCAAACCAGTCTGCGCATACTTTCCGGTCGATACCTCGAAGGAACAAGGCTGGTTTTCGTTCTTCGCGCGCACTTTTCCGTCTTACCGTGCTTGCTGAACTTCTGCCACTCTTCTTCGATGTGCTTGCGACACTCCTGTTTTCTCTACTACTCCGTGCAGGTTTGGACCGGGTCTTGGGCGCAACAATGACTTCTGCATCTGGCGCAATCTTCGCAAATGGAACGTCGGACGGTAAAGGGGGATCGAGAGATAGGATCTTGATGTTCGCTGTAGAGGTTGGCGACAAGTGGAGTGTCAGCGGATGCGGACTATAGGTGATGCCCGGCGCGGGAGAGTAGGCCGGGTTCGGCAGGGCACGAATCTGAGATAGGAGATTTAGCTCGAGGAAGGTCGCATGTAGTTCAATGATCTCCCAATCTTCCGGTGTAAGAGGCTCAATGTTGACAGTATGCGCCATCACCGGATCCGCATGTATAGTCGCAGTAACTTTCTGCCCATCATGTAGACCAAGAGTATGCGCAAGAGTCGGATCAATTTCCACCAAAGCAATCTCTTGATCGCGAGAGCCAGAGCCGCGTAGACTGCCATTTATTCCATCTCTTCCCACGACAGGCGCAAGCTTTCTTTTGCTGGGCATACCGGTCCAACCCACGTAGACCGACTTCTGGGAAGATGCGCCGCCAGACTGGCCCGAGGCGTTTGCCGGAGTAGCGGCGCGGTAGTTGAGCTCGACGATAACATTCTGGGCAGGCTGAAGACAGGATCAGAGACTTGAACAGCAACCAAGGTCATAGAATAGCTCACAGTGTTGACATTCACAAGCAAGGAAACCAGAGAAGCCGGCAGGTTGACTAAACAATTCTTGAGATGGACAAAGGATATCTCGGCGGCAGTAGACTGCGCGCCTTTCCTTGGGGCCATTGTGGACTGGTGTTAGAGAGTCCAAGCACCTCTGCACAAGAGCATGTCCTTTGTCTGGTAGATGGCGATGATGGATGCCGACGGCATTACACTCTCAACGGGCCGTCGTGTGCCGGTAAGCTTCTGGACAGTAGTGGCCGGCAGCTCTGGCGTATGCAGCCCCGGCTTTGGTTTGCATGTGCCTCGGCTTTCCAATGTGCGGAGTGGCGTGGGCGTCAGGCGTGTGTCAGCCAGCGCATTCTTTAGGTACCTGAGACCCTTAGACTACGCTAGCCCAAGTTTGTCATCGCTGGCTGTGGCTGGAGTCCAGTGGTCCAAGCTCCTGAGAAAGTCAATTAAACCCCCTGCCACTTCTTGGACGCGCGACGCGTCAAAAACGCGACCGGGGCCCCTTGCGCGAAGCCCAGCCTCCCCTCGACTCCATAACTTTTGACTGGCCCTTCTGCAGTCAATTTGTGCCAGTCTTCATACATACGCACACTGCTTCACTTCCACCACCATTAGTCGAGATCCCCTCATTGCGAAGCAGTTTCTCTTCTTCAGATCGCAACAATGGCGCTCCTACAGTGGAAGAAGCCGGTGGACTACGATGATCAGCAGGGTAAGAAGAGCGCAAGCATTGGCGTTGCCGCTGGGACTATTTCGTATGCTAACGGGCCATGATAGCCGCCCTCGAAGGGTTCCTGACAGGCTTCAAGACCTCGCCTGAGCAAGCTCTCGCTCATGCCCTTGGAGACATCAACATTGACGACGATGACCTGAGCGACGAGTATGACTTCATGGACGAGGATGAGGGCGCACAACAACGACGCCTACAAGAGAAGGCACGAAAGCGATTACCCCAGCACAAGTACAGAGATATGATGCAGAGGCTTGCAGATCGAAAGATCGACGAAGCCCTGATAGATCTAGATGATCTCGCAACTGTGCGCATTCCCCGTTCGCATATTTTCCAGGACGCATTGCTAACGGATAATTAGTATGCGCAGCAGACGAACGACGAGCTGAAGCTTGTCGACTCGATCGAGCACAACACCAAGCACTATGTCGAGATCATGGCAAGAGCAATTGATAAGCTCATGCCCGAGCCTAGTGCTGATGTCAAGTATGTTTACTCACTGACACTATTCGTCATCATGGCTTGGCTAATCATTACACAGCTTTAAAGACGACGTACTCGACGTTCTCATGGCGCGAAGAAAGCAAAGAAATCGCGAGATGGACCAAGCCTTCGAGTCTGGCAACATGTCCGCCCTTGAAGACAAATTCCCTCCCGAGCTCACAAGACGATACACTCTCGTCTTCAAGCCCAGAGCCTCCGGCCAAGACAGCCCTACCAAGGCACTGGCCGTCCGACAGGTCCGCGGCGACCACCTAGGTCACCTCATCACAGTCCGCGGTATTGCTACAAGAGTATCTGATGTCAAGCCTGTCGTGCAAGTCAGCGCTTATACTTGCGATCGTTGTGGTTCCGAGATCTTTCAGTCTGTCAATGACAAGCAGTTCGGCCCCCTGAGCGTCTGCCCGTCAGCAGAATGCAAAGCAAACCAGGCCAAGGGACAGCTGCACCCATCCTCAAGAGCTTCAAAGTTCTTGCCATTCCAAGAGGTCAAGATCCAGGAGCTTCCTGAGCAGGTGCCAATTGGTCAGATTCCCCGAAGCCTGACCATTATGTGCTACGGCAGTCTGGTGAGAAAGATCAACCCCGGTGATGTTGTTGACATCGCTGGTATCTTCCTACCCACTCCATACACCGGCTTCAAGGCCATGCGTGCTGGTCTTCTGACCGACACATATCTCGAGGCTCATCATATCCTTCAGCACAAGAAAGCGTACGCAGAAATGATTGTCGACCCACAACTAGCCCGCAGAATCGACCAGTACAGGACTTCTGGTCACGTTTATGAGTATCTTGCGAAGTCGATCGCTCCTGAGATCTACGGTCACTTAGATGTCAAGAAAGCTCTTCTCCTCTTGCTCGTTGGTGGTGTAAACAAGGAGATGGGCGACGGCATGAAGATTCGTGGTGACATCAACATCTGTCTGATGGGAGACCCCGGTGTTGCCAAGTCTCAGTTGTTGAAGTACATCTCCAAGGTCGCCCCGCGTGGTGTCTACACCTCTGGTCGTGGAAGCAGTGGTGTTGGTCTGACTGCAGCCGTGATGCGTGACCCGGTCACAGATGAGATGGTTCTTGAGGGCGGTGCTCTTGTATTGGCTGATAATGGTATCTGCTGTATCGATGAATTCGACAAGATGGACGACAATGACAGGACAGCCATCCACGAAGTTATGGAACAGCAGACAATCAGCATTTCCAAAGCTGGCATCTCCACAACCCTCAACGCTCGTACCTCCATCCTGGCTGCGGCTAACCCTATCTATGGCCGCTACAACCCACGCATCTCGCCTGTTGAGAACATTAACCTACCCGCTGCTCTTCTCTCTCGTTTCGATATCCTCTTCCTCCTCCTAGACACCCCGACCCGTGAGACAGACGCTCAGCTCGCCAAGCACGTCGCCTACGTGCACATGAACAACCGTCACCCAGACCTCGGCACCGTCGACGGTGTTGTCTTCACACCCCACGAGGTGCGTGCGTACATCGCACAAGCCCGAACCTTCCGCCCCGTCGTCCCCGAGGCCGTGTCTGAGTATCTCATCAAGACGTACGTGCGTCTTCGAGACCAGCAGCGCCGCGCCGAGAAGAAGGGCAAGCAGTTCGCGCACACCACACCACGTACACTACTTGGTGTCGTCCGTCTCGCACAGGCTCTAGCGCGTCTGCGTTTTGCCAACGCTGTTTCTCAGGATGACGTTGACGAGGCGCTTCGCCTGGTCGAGTCCAGCAAGGAGAGCCTGAACGCTGAGGTTGGCACCGGCGGACGCCGTGCACCCAATGCCAGCAGCAGGATCTACAACCTCGTCAAGGCTCTGGCCGACTCGGGTGCCTGCCGCGCCGATGATGCCGATGACGAGGATGACGAGGAGCTTGGCATCGAGCTCAACTTGCGGCGTGTCCGGGAGCGTGTCCTGGCCAAGGGTTTCACTGAGGATCAGTGGCTGAATGCATTGGAGGAATACACCGAGCTTGACGTGAGTACACCCCCTAAGACCGTAGTTGCGACGGAGTCACTAACAGAAGGCTATAGATTTGGCAAACTACTGGCAATGGCAGCCGCCTGGTATTCATCACGGCGAACAATGAGGAGAGGGAAGACAGCATGGAGCTGTGATGATTGGATGCTTTGGAAAAGACTTCTCGTTGTCTGAGTGCGTGGTCTGATTAATAAAACTGGCTTGGCGTTTATGGACATGGCATGAAGATTCGGATGGCTAAGACCACGGTAGATGAGGATGATTCTGATAACGTATTCTATGCAATGTAATATCTTGTTATTGATGCATCGTGACCGCAGACAAGCTCAAATGTGCAGTCTCAAGGCGATAACGCGAAGTGTGGGCGACCTTGGCTGTTATAAAAATACCTGTGGGTGGTGGTGTTCCCCTTTATGAACAGGTTACGGCCAGGAATGGCTCAGAGTCAGGCGCCAGTCTATGGGCAGTGTTTGAGAACTGTTTGAATAGTATGGTACAGGTGTAATTTATTGTCTTGATACAACACACAGCACTGATATACATGTTACACAAACTCAAGTATGGCCTTGAGTGCCTATCTCCCTACATTACAGCTTCATTGTCAGCAACGCGGCTCTCTCCATTTCGCCAAGCACGCCGTTGCCGCCAAGCGTCCACTTTTCGGTGACGGAGAGCTCGTCGACTCTCTGTCTAAGGAGACCGCTGGCAGCCCAGTACTCCATCAGAGCCCGAGCATCTGTCTTGCTAATGGCGTTGACCTTGAGCACTTCCACGCTCTTGAGCGCAGCATCGACACGCTCGTCGTACTTGCGGGAGAACGGATCCCTCGGCGGCACGTCCGCGCCCTCTTGCTCGGCCAAGCGCTGCACCAGCGCTAGCTCCACGGATGGCGAACGCGGGCTATTGTTGCCGCTCATGGCCGCGATAACGGCGCCGCCGTTTGGCAGTGCAGTGCGACCAGAGAGCATGTCGACGAAAGAGCCGACAATGGCAAGGTCGTGTGAGTGGATCAGCTCGAATGCAGGGCTGCGGTAATCGCTGATCTTCATGATGTGGGAGAGGCCGTCCAGGGCGAATAGGAACGGCGGACGGCCCTCGCCCTTGACGGTCAGCTCGGACCAGAGAGCCTGGAAGATTGCCCATGCTCCGTCGGCCTCTCTGGCCGTGTCGGCGAGAGCCAGGACTGTGGACCCTTGAGCAACAGGGTTGATAAGGTTGTCGTGGGACTTGACGACGGTGAGTTTGCTAAGAATGTGTTCGTTTGATTTGCGGATTGCCTGGATCATCTTGAGGGCATAGTTCGGTTGCATCCACTGCACAGGATCCGTGCCTGGTATCGCGGCGTACTCAGTGCAGGCGGTGGTCAATTCTTGTGCTGTGGGTTGTTAGCACAATGTACATTCAAGCTCGAGCGTACGGAGGTTTACCTTCGGGGATATTAACGACAATCCAATCGTTCAGGAAGCCATTAGCCAATGCTTGGAGGAGCAAGGTGCTCTTTCCTGACAATCTATCTCCCGAGATGACAAGCCGTAAAGCTTCCTTCTTGTCGGCCGCAGCCTGCATCTTCTTTGCTAGGTCCGCCGTCTCTGAACGCAGTAAAACATGTGGACTGCGGAACAGTCCCCAGGTCTGTGTTGCTTTGAAAGCCTCGCTCGCACGTAATTGATCGACCAGCTTGTCAGGAATCGAAAACACCTTGCCTGCATTTGCTGAGTCTGCCATAGTCTCTGCACTAAGAGTGTCTAGACCGGGAACCTCGAGAGCGTTGTTGTTGCTAAGGACGATACGTTTTCGGAACGCCTTACGCTCTCCGGGAGCTGGCGACTTGGTCTTCTCAACCTTCTTCTTCTTGAACTTTCCCAGCTGCATCTTCTTTCCCGCTCTTTGATGCTGGCCGGTGCCGCTAGCCTTGGCCTGGGTCTTTGCGACCTGCGCGGACGTCGAGAACTGAGCCGAGGCGATCATGATCGGAACGATTCGCTGGGGAGCTGCTGGCACGCCCGCTGACGGCCGCAGAAGGCATCTCCAACAGTTTACGGACGCCATCGTGCCGTCTTCCGTGAAGTCCCGCCGTATGGGAACCAATTGCGGCGCCCGTTGCGTTACTTCGCCGTCAATTGCGAAGCTCAACTAACACGCGCCCTGGAGCTTGGGAGAAAATCGACAGTCAAATCTCAAGGACCGCGGTGCACGGGCCAGAGAAGTCGGCGTCCGCCCACACAATCATCCGCTCCCGCCAATTGCCAGCGGTCCCCACATCGATCTGCACGTCGAGACCGCCAAAAAGTCGAAAAGTCGAACTGCCGCCCATCAATAGTTAAACCATCACTAAAGAAAGGCCTGCTGCTAGGAGGGGTATGAGCGGAACAGAAATCATCACCACCAACGACCCAACCACGAATATCTGCGGAGCACTTCTTTACGATCGGAAGTTCTTGACACAACCCTTCAAAATGTCATTACCCTCAGCACGGCCCAAGCTGCCCGTGGCAGTGAACAAGCCCACGCCGTACACCTTCGATCTAGGCTTGCTCCTCGCCAACGACCCCAATCCCCTCGAGCTAGACCCGGAGAACCTCGAGGGCTCTCTCGCCGCCGTGGCCCGCGACGGCGCCCAGGCGCTCATCAACCAGCTGCTGACCACGTGCCCCATTACCTCCAGCAAGGACGCGGGCGTGCTGCTCTCGCTGCCGCCGCAGACGACGGCCCTCCCGCGCGAGAAGCCCGTGCCGGCGGCCAAGGCGCCGACCAAGTGGGAGCAGTTCGCCAAGCGCCGGGGCATCAAGCCCAAGACGCGCGAGCAGCGCAAGAACCTGCAGTTCAACGAGGCCAGCGGCGAGTGGGAGCGCAAGTGGGGGTACAAGGGCGGCAACAAGGGCGTCGAGAACGACTGGATCGTCGAGGTCGACCCCAAGAAGGAGGCCGCGCGCAAGGAGGGCACGACGGTGCGCGGCGACTCGCGCAGGGAGCGGAAGGAGAGGCAGAAGCGCAACGAGCGGCGGATGCGGAAGAATCAGCGGGACGCCGGCAACAGGTGAAGCGTCGCTGGTCGTGGTCGAGGGCGAGAGTGCATCACAGATGTGGTGATGGAATCTCTGCATTGCATTTGGCAGGCGTTTGGTGTCAGGAACTGGAACAAATTGCTGGATCGGTCAGCCCTTTGGGCAAGGTTTTATAGGTCGCGAGCTCTGTCACTTGCGATGACATGGAATTGAAAGAACTGTAGCTGAAGAGTCATAGTGTTTTCCATCATCCAATTTTGTCTCGTGCTAGGACCATGCCATCTCTCGAATTAACCTATAGTACAGTCGACTTTTTCGGCCTCCCAACGATGCCCCTCATCAATCTCCAAAACAACTCTAAACCGACGGTCCAAGCACATGTCTTCCACAGATCTGTCCCATGTTCTCATCTCTCCAAACCATGAGCCGCCAGGCTTTATTTCATGCCGCAATCAACGAGCCGAACCACCGAATTCCTGATCTGATGCTCACAATGTAGGAAGGTTGCCATCCAAGCTGGTACGTCGCTCCGCTTTGTGGGTTGGTAATCATAACGTCAACTATGCAACTATCGGCCTGCTCCATCTCCTGAGAATAAAACAATGCCATGGGGGGTATACAAATAAATAGAAAGCAATATCGAAGAGTCCCAAGGTGTAAGCAACATGCCTCTCCAACTTCCTATCCATCAGTCCAAGTGCGAAGTGGTACCACTGCACTGTACCAGCTGTGGGCGGGTGATAAAAAGAAAAAGTCGTCATCGGCGTTAGTCGTCAGGAGAATGATGCTGCTATCATATAACACGGAACTTCGCCTTGATAAAGTGAAAATAGAATGCGCAAAGAAGATATCGTGATAGGGAAGCGGCCTTAGAAACCCAAGGGTGAAAGCGGTTTAATTGGTGACAGTGGGCGGAGATCGCCTGATCTTCTTGGAGGCGTCTCTTGGCCACTGTTGATCGTAAGTGTAGTAGAGATGGTCGAATTATTCGAAACAACGCTGCCGTTCTCGGGACCGTTCTTCTTCTTGAGTCTCGCTTTGTGATCAGAGGTCTGATGCGTTGACTGCTTGCTACTGTCCGAGGAGGATACATTGCGATCATCAATGGCCTCTTCCTGCTGCTGTCTCCGAGGATCTCCCAGGCCCCTCGGGGGAGGTTGGTCAAACAGCATGTATTCCTCCTCTATAAACTTGGCTTCGTGCTTGCAGCCCTTCCAGCAGTCTCTCCAGTCACAGACCAAGAACTTGAAGGAGAAGGCATCAATCTTCATGCAAGGCTGGAAACAGATGCAAAGATTTCGGAAGTCCATCTTATTCTTGTCAGAATGCGCAAGTAGAAGGCTCAAGTGGCAAGTGATCGCAAAGAGGAGGTAGTAGTTGAAGGGGGACAGGTTTGACAGCTCATCGACGAGCATCTGCGGGACGGTCTCAGAGCCAGCACATTCTCTCGCAATGCGCTCCTGGGCCTCCTTCGGGAAGAGCTCGTCGGGCAGTTCTCGGAGCCAAGCTTTCAACATGGAGCCAATAATGTTGATATCATAGAGGTCATCCTGGCTGAAGAGATCCACGTCATATTCTGCGAGCACGTCAGCATAAGTCTCGAAAAAAGAAAAAAGAAAAGTCTGGTAGGGATATTGCTCACGCTCATCGAACTTCCGTTGCCATTTTTTTATTTGTGGGCCACTTCCTGGGACACGATACAAGCCTTCGACATCGCAGCCTTTGTAATTGAGGTAATCGATGGCTCTCCACGGGAAGGCAGGCATCCAAAACTCGGTCTTGTCGCGAGAGTCTTCCAAGCGCTTTGATATCCTAGTAAGGCGAGTCTGCTCAACAAGGGGCAGATTGATGACCTTCAACTGATAATGTTCGTCATCAATCACGGGCTCTCTTTCCGTGGTACTCCCACTTCTAGTTCCTTTGCCAAACAAGCCCTTACTGATCATGTCTGCTGCCCTTGATGACTTGAGACCGCTGAAGAAGGATGGTCCGTTGTTCTCCTTGTATGATGACGGCTGAGTCCTACTGTACTCCTTCTCGTTGTGGCCACCTCTCGTGCCCGACATGTCTCGTGGCTGGGCTCGATCAGCCGAGTGGTTGCGTGCGGCTGAGGACATCATGTCCCTGAATGACCGGTCGTGAGGAACGGGTGCAGTCTTCAGAGGAGCAAAAGTGTTTGCCCGTTCGGGTTCTGCGACTTTCGGCGCAGCCACCTCCTTTGGGCTGGGGCTGTCCTTGTCGCGTATAGATCTTGTGCGGCCCAGGATCGTGAAAGGCTTTGGCTTTGCACCCTTTCTGTGATAATTGGAAGGGTTATTGTGGTCGTAATCGGTCGTCGAAGATGCCAAGGATACATCCGACTTGGAGGGCATCGAAGAAACAGGTTTCCGAACAGGTTGATCGATGTAAGAGGGGTCTGTGAAAGGACATAATTAGCGCTATTCATACAATGAAGTGAAAGATCACAGCGGCTCTTTGTTGGCGCCACTGTCCACACACACACACACACACACACACACACACACACACACACGAACATACCAGAATGCTTTGAACTCTGTTCCGGCATGGCGGGATGGTCACTCCCTCTCGACATAGTAGGGGTATCAGAAGTCGAGTCCGAGTACTGGTGGGTATGGAGCCGATCAGAAGACTTGGACGACTTGGAGAAATTGAAGAAGAAGCCGGACTTAGAGGCCTTCTCCTCCTCTTGCCGGTGATGACTGTGTCCGCGCTGTTGCTGCTGCTGGGTGGTCGGTGGTTCGAAAGACTGGTGAATGGCTGAGGAGATGGGCGGATACTGGCCTTCCTCGTGCGATGGCTGCTGCTGTACGAGCTCGGCTACGTGCAGAGGTTGCTTGGGGCCGCCGACGATGGTTTGGGATTTCTTCGGAGAGAATCTGAATGGAGAGCGTGGAGATCTAGGTGACCTGGACTCGGCTGGCGAGCTGACCTGAAGGGTTTCACCAGGGCGGTGGTCCTCGTCTCCCAGACCCGTGGGATCAGAGGGCAGCGTCAGCGGCTGCGGTGCGGGCTTGCGTCCCATGGCGCCCAGATAATGCTCGGCCTGGGTATAGCAGCAGTAGCAGGCTTTGTCCTGATTCGCACCTCGCCGCAGGAGGACAGCTGGTCGGTCTGGTGCAAAGCCGTGTCAGTGTCTGTCGAAGACTGACAGGGTAGAATAGGCAGATTTGGGCCTGCGACAAATGGGAGACCGACCCCAATGAAGCACGGAGTACGGAGGATCAACGGTTAGTCGTCGAGGGTGGTAGGGATGTAGGAAGTTGGCCGAGCAAGTGAGTCGATAGGTAGACTGTAGTGCAGGGTAGGTTGGTCTGCGCGCGCGCGAAGTACAAGACTCGGGGCAGTCGGGTCGGGGCTCGTAGTAGGTAGGGAGGGAGGGGGAAGGGGTAATTGGCGGCTGTGTCGCAGTCTCGACTTGGGGAGGATGGACTTGTACCCTTTGGAGCTGGGGGCCAGGCAGGTGGGTAGTGTACCCAAATGGTAGGTTACCTGCGAGCTTCTCTCTACCTAATGCAAAGATATATTTTGTGGTCTTGTTAATAGTGGGTGGATGGATGGATGGATGGCTGGATGGATGCGCCCACAGCACGACGTGTGAGTGGTGCGTGCACGATTGCGGTCAACCTCGAATTGAGTGTTCACTGTTAACCCAACTTCGTCCTGGTGGCTTGGTGACAAGCTGAATCGCCTCCAAAATGCTGTCTGTCCGTCAGGGAGGCGCCATCAAACCGTCACAAGATTGCCTGTCTGTGTGCCTTCTTCTGCTGGCTGCCGATGGTTCAAGCGCGCAGGCCGAAAATAACATCTAGAATGGTGCCGGCGAGGATATCTGAAACAGTTGCTCTGTGCAGCAGGAATGTGTGTCATCAGGGGTTGGCCAGGTTTAGGTGGGTGAGGTAGCGGTAGCTCCCTAGGTATTGTCCCTAGTGCGGCAGCGCCTATTGTATGGTACGGTATGGTATGGTATGGTATTGTGGTATTGTAAGGAATTGTGTTATTTCAACGCCGGGTCTCTCTCTCGACAAGGTACCGGGCGTAGCAGCAACCCACGAAACAGCAGGCGAACAATCTGTGAAAAGGAACAAAACGGCTGGGCCCTCCGTCGTCGCGTGGAGTACCTGAAGAGCTGGTGCCGAATCTCTTTGTGGCAGTGTTATCTTAATAAGAGGGGCGCTGGGAGGGCTAGAGACTTGACGCGTCGACAGTTCATTTAACTGGTAGCTTACTTGTTCCAAGTAGACAGGCCAGCTAAAGCTTAGATGATTGCTCACGAGTAAAATCCAAGTGGCCGTGTTGATAAGTTGTGCGCAATGTGATATTATAGCTCATGCCACGACTTGACTTGCCTTGTCTTGGTGGAGAGATAGACGAGGAAGAGGAGAGGGGTTCCGTGCGGCGGTGTCAAGAAACAAAGCGATGCGAGTCAAAAGAAGGTGGGATGGATGGATGGATGGATGGATCAATACCGGATTTGCCTGCCTACCTAACCCAAGACTACCGTAGCACCACCAACAGTCAACGACAATGCCCAGCAACATGGCCACCCAAATCTTGAACTCACCATCTCAACGCTCGACTAGACATTTCTAGGGGATGATTGGTGAATGGCGCCTCCATAACTCTACCTAGGTACACGTGTAGATATCAGAGAGTTTGGCAACCAAGACCTGCCGCAGGTACATTCACAACCGGATGCCTGTCATTTGAGGCGCATTTCTCGTGTCCGAGAATGTGACTGTCATCTCATCAATCACAGTAAATGGCCGCTAGGGCGACAGCTTGTCTATAAGAGCTGGCAGGTGCTCCCTCATGGAAATCCATACGAAACTTTGGCTTCAACTCGCCAACTCTTCATCTTATTCTCGAACCATTCCCAGAGCCTGCTCGGACCTGACACTAGAACTACTTTAACGTTAATCAAGTGTGCGTGCGCCCTGGGACCCGGCTTCAGTGAGGGGTCCGGGCAATCCCGCAAAGGGACTAGCCAGGAACACAAAGCTAAGTGGCACTTCTGAAACTCGGCACGTTTCTCTGCCAGACAGATTTGGCCCTCACAAGGCACGACTAATACATGCCAACGTGTTGCCCGCTGGGCTGGTGTTTCGTCTCCGCGGCCGTTGCCTTCTCCACAGACAAACTCAAATAGATGTTCTGTGCATCCCCATGCGACTGGATCGCCAGCCACGATGTTGCAAGCGAGAAACCGTTTATTGTCTGTTCTGATGCAGGAATAACGGTCAGGCCGACGACCCTGGCAGGTGATGGTGCTCGAGAGAAACAGGGGTTCTCAAAGGCCAGCATGCGCTTATCTGAAAAGCATCCGACAGGATAATAGTGAGTTTATGGTAATGACATGCTTGCTCTAGTTACTAAACTAGTCGTTCCACAAGGGCGATTGCCGACCTAGTTCTGCGATCATTCTCCTCCGTTCAGAGAGCATGATACATATTCCTCTTAAATTGATCACCTCAATCGTTCATTAGACCTCATTGATGTTGATTCGTGTTTTGTATGCTGAAGGCTGTAGCTGCTTCGAACTGGGGGACCCTTCAAATCGCGCAATCGGATCACCGCTGCAAGCACTTCGTCGCCCCCCTGGTGTCGATCGCTGGAGGCTAGTGTACTGTGTATGCACGTACTTGCACAAACTCCAGAAACGGCTCCAGTCGAGGCTCACCGCGATTTCAAGCCTGCACCAGTCACTTGTCATATGGCTTCTAAAAGAGGGCAGTCTACCGGAGTAATTCTCACAGATCAGATCAGTTGCATACGCAGTCTGCATAGCGCCGCGTGCTATAGGGAGACTAACTCGGGGGTGATTCGTCAAGGCGGTCAGCATTGCACGGTCCTTGGCACCAAGAAGGACTGCCTGCATTGCTCGCGGCATCTGCTCTCGCGACGATGAATCTCCATTGCCCTGATGACCTACAGATCTATGTTAGAATTTAGTTAGGAGGTAATTCAAGCTACCGGCTATCAGCCGGTGCTGAAAACGATCCCGGCCTTACTTGATCGCACTTGATGTTGACTACCGTTGGTGACTTTGAAGTGCTTGTAACGATGTCGTAGAATCCTGAAAATTAACCCCCAGTGATTAGCTTCATGTAACAAAAATTTTTTTTTTTTTTTTTCAGAAGCTTCAATGGTCCGGCATCGTCTGCTCGCGGGTCATTTCGATCTGTGGCCGGCGCCGTGAGGGCCGAACCCGCCGAAAGTGCCCACATCCGGGGTTACGTAAGGATGCCAAGCCCGGCAACGACAGTCCAATACGGTGGATCTCTCCTGCAACCAAAATCGCTGCCTTGAAATAAGCACACTCCTGATAACGTTGAAGGACAGGCGTCTTAAAGAATCAGCTCGTCTTCCAACCACTGCTGCTTCGTACCCATTCTATGGCCCCTCAATCAGATAAACTACCAGACGAGCTTCTCCACTCTATGGCCGATAAAGTTGACAGCTTGTCGCGGTTGGCGACAGAGAAACATGTCACATACATCCAAAGTCTGGATACGAAGAAAGACGAGTACGACTACTGGCTCACTGAACACCTGCGCCTGAATGGCCTCTACTGGGGCCTGAACTCACTTCATCTTCTCGGACATCCCAACGCGCTCCCACGGGATAAGACGATCGATTTCGTTCTCTCATGTCAGCACGAGAACGGAGGCTTCGGCGCCGCTCCGGGGCATGATGCCCACATGCTGTCCACCGTCAGCGCAGTGCAAATTCTTGCAATGATCGATGCATTTGACGAGCTGGAGAAGCGGGGCAAGGGGAAGGCGACAGTGGGCAAATGTGAGTTCTTGGCTCTATGTCTCAAGGATATCTGTAACTAAACCTTTACCAGTCATAGCAGATCTCCAGAACCGGGAAACTGGCACATTTGCTGGCGATGAGTGGGGCGAAGAAGACACTCGCTTTCTCTATGGTGCCCTCAACGCGCTGTCTCTGTTGGGGCTGTTGTCTCTTGTGGATGTCGACAAGGCTGTGGAGCACATTGCCGCATGCGCCAACTTTGACGGCGGCTATGGAGTCAACCCCGGCGCCGAGTCTCACTCGGGCCAGATCTTCACATGTGTGGCTGCTCTGTACATAGCCGACCGGCTAGATCTTGTCGACACAGACCGGCTTGGCCGGTGGCTCAGCGAGAGGCAAGTCGCGAGCGGCGGGTTCAATGGCCGGCCTGAGAAGTTGGAGGACTCCTGCTACAGCTGGTGGGTTCTGAGCAGTCTCAAAATGATCAATAAGGTCCACTGGATCGACAGGGAAAGGCTCATACAGTTCATCCTGAAATGCCAGGACCCTGAGCTTGGTGGCATTGCAGATCGACCTGGAGATATGGTAGATGTCTGGCACACGGTGTACTCGGTAGCTGGGTTGAGCTTGCTAGATTATGAGGGCTTGGAGGTGGTGCATCCGGCCTACTGCATGCCCGTCTCTACCATTGAACGCGTCCTGGGCAAGAAATAATCCAAGCCTGATAATTGAGGATTCAAAGGGTTCCAGGAGTTCTTGCCACTGTGCTATTTCTTTGAGATGCTACCTAAGTTGCGGCAGTCTGCTAACCTGCCACTAAGGTCACAGAGAGTGTGAGATACAGTGCGATAGAGGCAGTCTTGATGAAATTAGGCCTCAACCTTCCTTTCTGCGTGCTTCTGAATGACGAACAGTTTTCTCAAGCAACTTCACCAAGGCAAGACTATAACAGCGCAAGGAGATCTTTCTCTTGAATCACATCCCAATCACTCTATCTCGCTTTTTCTTTTGGACATCTTGAATTTAGACTTTAATAAGCCTCTTTCGAGATTTCTACCCCAAGACCTTCTCATTTATTTTACTCAATTCCGTTGTACACCAGAGGTTATGGGAGCTGACCACCAAACCCCCCCCACAGAATCCACACATACAAGAAATTGCGGTAATTCTTTCACTCCAAGAGTACATTTCTCCCCGGTCACCTACTTCGTATCTTTCTCTTCTCTTCCACTCTTTGAACGACACCAAATCTTACAGAGTGCCTTTGAAAGACTGATTATACATCTATCTGGGCTAGATAACTACAGTCAGAACACTCGAGGGTCCATAACAGACGAACAATCAAAGCACACAATACTGCTCTCAAAGCTCGCAAATCTCTTACACTTACACAAATCACAAAACAAGGACTTTATTGCAACTTCCGATTGCCTGCAATGATTGCGACATATGGGCACCTCGATATTACTGTTCTTCTAGGCAATACAGTCCAACTGTTGCCTGATACACCATATAACCAGCTTATGAAGTGAGAGCAGAAGCAAGCTGTCAAGTTCTTTAGCATCCTACCTACCTAGTTTACTCTGACCTAGAGCGCGTGCTGGATGCCCCAATCGCCCTAAGGTCTCGTCCTTCCATTAAGGGCAAGAACACTAGGCTCGAGCTGTCTCCTTCCCACATTCGGTCGTTCTTTCCTTCACTCACCCAACCAAATTCCTAGTTTCGCGTGTGTCATCCCTCCTTCCTCGTCACTACTTTGAGATATTTCCTCCGTCACATCATTCCATCCATTCTTTCCCCAACACCTCCCTGTTGTCGCGCACTCTCCCCATTCATCCTTCCCTTTCCAAAGCCACCACGGCCTCTCCCTCTCCCCTTTACCTTCCCTATTCAATAAACAAGGCATCTTTCCTTCTTAGGCGTAACTTCAACTCGTTCTTCCTTCCTTTCCCCTTTTCAATCTATACTCACAGTTACCAAGCATTGTTTCCGTTCGTTATTTGGGTCCTAGATTGGGGGAGCACAATACTGCTGGGCAGGCTGGTACACACTACCACGGTCTGGCTACCGTATTCTAACAGACTGAACATCCACGCAGCTGTGCTGCATTCAAACTAACTAAGGCAGTGACCATCGTGTGTCGCTCCTGCCTGGAACATTGACACTTGAAATACGAGTCATCGGCTCCTGCTGATCATGACGGAAGAGTTGGGAGACCCTACTACAGACTCATGCATGCAAGAGACTGAGGCATACCAGTCCTTCCCTCTGACATTCCAGCCTCTCACTGTCAACCCCCTATACCTTACTCCTTCAGCCAACGTTCCGTATCATAACCGGTACTATCATCGCCCGCTGCTCTCGCCCGCTGAATGTGCCGCGAGCCATTTCCTTGGCCACGCAGGTGTCAGCTGCTGGGGTACACCGGATGTGACTTCTCTTGAAGGCGCACACCCTGGCAGTGGGGAGCTCCTTCGGTGTCAGTCTCTCGTCCCGGGTTCTATCAAGCAAGAGATTCACCCCGCAGGTGCCACCTGGGACACTTCAGAGGGACAGATGTACCCGATGCCTCCTTCCCCAACCTCAACTCAGGTACGTTATTATCTGAGTACTCGATAATTTCTCGCCGTTCTTCATCGGTGAAGTTGTTCTCCATGTCAATTGTTCCACAATCACATTGCTTCTTGCTTTCCCCCTGGCTGTTTGTCCGCTCATTTGTCTACTCGCTTCCTAGGAGATCTTGACCGTTGAGTTTGCGACTTGTCTGCGTCGTTTGGTGGGAGGAATTTTCTCTGTACTAATCTGATCTGCCGTAGATCATGGAAACAGACGACTCTGGAGTCGACCCGCAGGCCAATGTTCAACGACCCTCGGCTCCTGAGCAGAATCGCGTCACACCATTGCAATGTCTTCTCTGTCCCAAGGAGCCTAAATTTTCTGACGTGTCTCACCTACTGACCCATATCTCGTCAAAATCGCATCTGGCATGCCGCTTTAGGCTTGAGCTACAGAAGAAAAGCGATGTCGTCGCAAAGTCGAAAATTATCGCCTTCGACGAATGGTACCAACGAAACAGAGTTGAGGCCCTACTAGACAATCGGATGGCTGCAAAAAAGGACAAAGCTACGGCTTTGAGAAGCAAGGCTTCTACAGGTGGCGTAAGCATTTCCACCCACCCCCGATAATCCACAAACTTGACTTGACTAAAACGTAACATCAGACGAAGCGCCGGCGGTCGGCCACAACAACAACAACAACAACAACAACCGTCGACTCTCCGGCCACAAGAAACAAGCCACACCAGCCCCATCTTCATCACTGGAACACCTCATCTGGACGTGCCTCGCTTCACCTCCATGAATCCAGAGACGACGTGAAGTCCGAAGACGCGTATTATACCCCATCAGAAGACCGCACCGAGCCTGAAATCTCCCTGACAATGTCGTCACAAACATCTCGTGTTACGAGGAGTCGGGCTAAGCAAATCTCTGCCACATCGAAGCAAGAGCAAACAGATCACACTGACACCACTATCCCGTCAGAATCGACGGCTGCATCCGCTGACGCCGGTGAGGTCGATGCGACCAAACTTAAAGGCATCGTTTGGCCTGGCATGGGCATATTTGACGCTGCGACGTCTGAGCAGAAGCGGATGCGGAATCAGAAGAAGGATTCATCTGTGCTTCAGAACATGATCACCACATCGAAGTCTGTCCACCACGATAAGTTCGTGTGGGACGACGATTTCGCGGGTGTGCCAAGGATTCGGGATATCTATGCTAGCCCGTCCACCGATGGAAGCCCCGTAAGCCTTAAAACGTCTCCTGACGACTTCTTGTTACACATTTACTAATCTCTACTGTCAACAGGATGCCGATGAAGATGAGGACAAGCAGGCGAAGAAGAAGCGTGGCCGCCGCCCAGCCATGGTAGAAGACGGCGATAGCATTCGTCAAACTAGGTCCACTACTAAAGCGGCAACGCAAGGCCGACGTGGCCCGAAACCCAAGATGCCCCTTAAGAAAGTCAAGGATGAATCTGATTCAGATGCTGAAGAGATGAACGATGGCTTAAGCGATGATGTCTTCCACGACAACCGTACAAGACGATCTGGTAAGCCTATCACCATTCACCACCAATGAACGAAAGCTGATATTCTCTTCAGGAGCCGTGAATGGTCGTTCCAGACCTTCTCTGAATCAGAACCAAGACAAGTTAGGTCAACCCAGCCCTTTCTTAGTTCACCATCTAATGATTAACATATACAGCTTTGAACTCCCGGGCCGCCCGGCGTTGCAAAACCTCAACTCAAACGCGCCTCTGGGTTCGCCAACTCCTGTGTTCAAGCAACGCAACCACAGCTACCCGGCTTTTGGAGCCAAGGAGCACGAATTGCACGCCTATCCAGCGCAGTCTTCAGTGACACCACCAGTCCACTTTGGTCAGAGACTGTTCCCAAATCCTGCGGGACCCAATCCACTGTTCCATCCTCAGTCTCAGAATGGACCTCCGATGCCGTATAGTGCCCCTACCTACGGTCAACAAGCTCGCCCCGCAAATTCTTTCCTATCAGTCAATCAACCGCAGCAGTATGTGCCCGGTTCATGGCCGTCTCTGGAAGAGTTTATGTCGGGTCGCGATGCAGGCAATACCGCGCAGTACGACTTTTGATCTGTTCTTGAGAGTCTGATCTTGTTACTGTATCACGGTCAGACGAATGCTCGCTCTTGGCTTGGTGCTTTGCAGACTAGCACTTACTCTTTGGTTTTCGGTCGGATCGACCTGCGGCACTTGTCGCTGGGTCTGGTTGGAGGACGATATGAAACAATTATGCTGGGCACAGCAGTGTTATCTATCATCAGCGCAACGATTCTACTCCTTACAGTGTCCCCCACTACGCACAACGACTTCATCTAAATGATTTCATCTCGTTTGGGGCGAGAAACACATGGTTGCCGTTAGGGATGAATGCAGCCACTGCAAGGATACCTCCATCTTCATCGCTTTGTTTTTGGTCGATACGGAAACATCCAACATCAAAGCGACAATGCTGCGATGGCTCAGTGTTACTTATTATTTGCTTTTCTTCTATTCAAATGCCTCTGCTCGATATTAGGGTTGCACGATTTGGAAGACTATTAGAGCAGAGGCATGCCCATGGTGGTTGATCAAGCCCACATTGATACCAGATAAGCGAAAATGGTCTATCGTATATATAGGCACAACAAATTAAAGTTTCGTCCATTGAATGCTTGTTCAGCCCTTGAATTATCATTACATGTAGGTTGTGTCTTCCGGGTCTCAGTAGGTCATTTACAATTGCTCGATGCTTGAAATCAAATGGTCAAGCTGAGCCGTACCATGCTCAAGGACATCGCTCATTAATGCTGCCGCGCCACGAAGTCTCCGCATCTTTACCTCCTCCTCCAGTTCACTGGACTTCTTCGCGGCAACATCTAGCACCTTCCGTGGTATCTGGGCCAGTCTGGCGACATTCAAGCCGTAAGATCTGTGAGCAACGCCCTCGCCGACTTCGTACAGGAATGTAATCTCCTCATCCGCATCGACAGCTGTATCGTCATGATCCCCGGTAGGAGACCTGGTGTCCCGTCCCGAGGTGCCGTCTGCCAGCTTTGTAGCCGTGAACCGCATGTGCACGTTCTTCACGAGGCCATCGCCGAGCCCCTCGGCGACCTTGGCCAGGCTCTGGTAGTGCGTGATGAACAGCGTCAGGCACTTGGTCTCGCGCACGACGTGGTCCAGCACGGCCTGCGCGATGGCGGCGCCGTCGTGCGTGCTGGTGCCGCGGCCGAGCTCGTCGAGGACGACCAGGCTGCGCGGCGTGGCGGAGCGCAGGATGGAGGCCGTCTCGCTGACCTCGACCATGAAGGTGCTCTCGCCCGCGAAGAGGTTGTCGCGCGCGCCCATGCGCGTGTAGATGGCGTCCGCGAGCGTCAGGCTCATGGCGTCGGCGGGGACGAAGGAGCCGATCTGGGCGAGGAGGACGAGCAGCGCTGCGGCGCGCACGAAGGAGGACTTGCCGCCCATGTTGGGCCCCGTGATGAGGTAGGCGAGTGGAGAGGGGGACGAGAGGGTGCTGGTGAAGGGGATGTAGCCGTTTGGGAGTGTGTGTTCGGCGATGGGATGTCGCCCGCCTGTGACGGACACGGTGGGGGGCGCGGTATCCGGGAGAATTGTTGGTTTACTGTAGCCGGGCAGGGCGGCAACTTTCGAAAGAGATACGAGGCAATCAAGTGTTGCGAGAGCGGCGACGGCATCACGCAGAGGCTGATAGTCGGCTGCGATGGAGTTCAGAAGATCTTTGAAGGCGGTATCACACGCAGCGGCGAGAGCTTCCTTGTGTTGATCACGCTCATTGATGAGTCGGACCACTTCTGGTGTGTGGAACCTGGACAACTTCTTTGTGCCACTGATTTTCATCCATGAGGCTGGCACTTTCTTGAGGTCGGTGTTTGGGACTTCGATGAGAAACTCTATTCCAGCAACTGTGGCGTAGGAGACTGGTGACTTCTTACCCAGCTTGGAGGCTGCTACAGCTCTGTGGGCGTCGAGATCTTGCTCGACAGCGGCAATGCCTAGTTTGTGGTTTGTGATATCGTCTGTCTCCTCAAGCTCTCTGAAGAACTCATACTTGTCGTCCTTCCGTGCGGCCTCCGGATTAATCTTCTCCAGATAGGAAACGACTGTCTCGCCAATTTGTGGAATGGAACAGATGGCTTCACTCAGTAGAGGAGAAGTATATCCTGTATCTGCTTTGCTCTTCACAGACGCATACTCCACCGAGATCTTTTGGAGCGTCTGGAGCACGCCAAGCAGCTCGGGACGGGTACACTTGCCGTAGTAAATGCGAATCAAACTCCGTTCTAGATCAGCTTTGATGCTCACGAGCAACTTTTCGAGCTTGTCCACCTTGGCCGTAGACTGATTTTCGAACAGCTCTTCGACAGCTGACACACGCTCTTCGAGACGCTCTCGATCCAGAAGTGGCCGCCCGATCCATTTTCTCAGAAGGCGCTGACCAAAGCGAGTTTGTGTCTTGTCAATCGCCCAGAGCAGACTGCCTTTCTCTGTATGGTCCGTCGAGTTTCGGTAGACCTCAAGGCTTTCCAGTGTTGTGCCATTGATCAGCATGTGTGTTCTTGTGCTGAAAGACTGGAAGTATTTGGTGAGATTGAATATGTGTTCTAGACCATACTCAGTCAAGTGCTTAATCATCGCAGAGAGGCATATCGTCACGGGCTCCGGAAGATGAAGGACTTTCTCAAGGAGAGCTGCGGCACGATCGTCCAAACTATCTTTCAGCTTCCCAGCGTAAAACTGGGTGACGTGCGAATACGCTTCTGCAGCCATGGTTTTGCTCTTGGGGACTCGTTCAACCCGACTTCTGTCGCCGAAGACATTTGTGCTGCTTCCGGAAAGATGCTGGAGAAGCTTGTCCGAAGCCTTTGTCAAGTCGCCGACAATGAGAAACTCGCAAGGCGAGATATGCAGCAGTCTTGTCTCGATTTCTCTCCTCATGAAGCCATCCTCAAAATTATCGTAGATGATGTCACCCGTTGCCGGCTGCACCGCGATGATGCCGACATCAACCTTCTCATCCGTGCCCACCCCTTTTGTTGGCGACTCCGTTATGCAAAGAAGATACCCGCCAGCAGGAGCACCAGTGTTATCAGTGGATTGATCTAACTCGCCAAGTTCGTCAACATAGGTGCCTTTCGTGTAGACATTTGTGAGCTTTCGAATGAACGGGGCGTTCCGGTTGTCTCCCGCTTTCTTCAGTGCTGCGGTCTCGATTTGTCGTACTACACCGACTTTGTGACCAGCCGCTACAAGGCGCTTCGCATGCACTGGAAGACGGTGAACGGGAATACTGGCAGATGCAAAGCGGTCTAGATGCGCTTCAGAAGGATCTGGCCGTGTGTTAGAATCCATGATCACATTGCAGATTGGTGAAACTTACGCTCATCGTAGCGGAACTTTCCTGGAATGCACACAATGCTAAGCTCTTTGGCAGCAATACGCGCATCCTCTCCAAAGAATCGAAATTTGTAGCCCACTTCCACGATGAGGATGGTGTCCATATGCTTCCTCTTGATGTCGAGGAATTGTATTTCCATAGGAGTCAATTTACCCGTCTTTGATCCCTTCTTTTTAGTAGTCTTAGCTGGACGGGGCGAGTCTTCTTCTTCAGCATCCTCACCACCATCTCCTTCCTCTTCTTCGCCCGCAGCTGGCTCTGCCTCGACCTGCCATCGACGCTTAAGACTATCGGGATGACCGAGCTTCTTAACGAACTTCCGATGGAGTTCCTCTTTCCTTTTCCTGACGTTTACTTCGTCTTCATCCTCATCTCCGTCGACCACGTTGGCGCTGGGGCGCGACTCATCATGTAGATACCGTTCGGTCCTACCGCTGGCACTAGCAGTAGGCCTTACTGCCTCGATCGCTTTCGAGGGTGACTTCGAGAAGAATGTACTCCGTTCTGCACTCGGACCATCGGCTTTTGAACGCTTTATCGACCGGTCAGGGCCAGTGTTGCCGTTGTCAGTATCTGCTTCAAGAGGTCGCTTGCGGGCCGATGAGCTTCCACGGTCGTTGCTACCAGCACCACTGGAGCTCTGCTCCTCGGGATCTGGTAGAGATCTGGACAAGCCATTGACGGTCTTTTGAGTGAAGAAACTCGTCAGAGAAGCTTGTCGCTTCTCCAGCGGCTTGGAGGAGCCGGCCATGATTGTGGATGCAGGTGTTGGTTGTCCTGACACTTTTTTGTTTAATGACGTTGTCTAGCACTACCTCTTTACGCGCTTCGGGAGCTCGACGCGCCTCTAGTTTGACGGGAGCGCGCTACGGCGGCCGCCATCTCGCAGCTTACATAAGCCACACAGCCACTGATATCTCGGACTCAAATAGCTCGGTGCCTGCCTACAAAGTAACCGCAACAGTTGCTCTTCCTCCATTTTTTACGCTTCTGATGGCTTCGAATTCATTTAGCATACGTGATACACACGCCTCTGCTTCTAGCGTGGTGGTGAAAGCTATGAACGGCGCTCTCCGATAGAATGCTGCGCTACGTTGTTACTCTCAAGCCAATGGTGCCCCGAGCTGCGCAGCACTCGAGTTCATAGGCAAGCCATGATGCTTTCTTCGGCCGAGACCTTCTCTCAGGCAACTCGTCTCTGTCATGCGCCAGTAACGCCATAGCTCAGAGACATCTGAATAGAGTTGCAGCGGAAAACATCGTGTCATCATGCAATCGGGATCCTGACAAGCCAGGCTAATTCTCGTCTTGTCAGGCTGCCAAGTCTGCCCAGCCATTGGGGCTCCATCGAAGGACGCATTCACCCAGCAATCTAGCCTTCGCTTCAAAGCTTGGTCTTCACATGAGCGCTCGGGTGGCAACGGTGATGAACACGCGCCTCTGAATATCGGACTCTCCAACTTGCCTGGTTACGGGCCGGAAGTCGTGCTCACCACAGGCTCTCAGGCTCTACCGAGCGGGGGACAGCGCTGATAAAGCGTAGAGAGCTGCATACGTGCTATTCCCAGGACCAGGGTTTCTCTTGTCTAGACTGGCGTGTTCCGGGATTTGAGCTATTCCGGGCGGCAGCTGGTCGTTTGGGCCCAATCGAACAAAGATTCCATCCGCCCGCCTGGTTGTGTCCCGTCAGTCAATAGACATGTTGTCGCGGTCACCATTCAATATTGCGATTGCCACTTGGAGTAGTTGGAGAAAGGCCAGCTGCTGATGCGGCGGCGTTCAGCTCCAGCCCTAGCTTGGCCAAGCCGTGCGACTCAGGCTGAATTGCCGGCTAAATTGCTGGGAAAGTAACGTCCGCGTTTCGCAGCCGCGGCCCTGGCAGTCGACCGGGGCTAGTCGCCGTCCATACAGGAGCCTACGGGTCACCCATCGACGCCACAGATTCGGCCCCAAGTCATTCCCTAGGTACTCCTCTGCCAGGGTAATAAACGTTAATTCTTAAAGGGTGAAGATACTCAATGCAGAATGTCGTAGTACTCATCAAGCTCTCGAATATCCTGTCCGTTGTTATGGGTCTATCAACCTCTACAAAGGTAGTAATGCCTTGTTGAGGAGGTAGTGGTACCCTTGGCAAACTAACATTTATTACCCTGGCGGAGGAGTACTTCCACTTCCCCATGGATGACATTCCTACCACTACGGGGCTTTCTGGGGCACAATAATTTGCTATTCTCAGAGTTGATCTAGTCACGCCTGCTATGCGGAACTTGACGGGCTAGGTTCTTTTCAAATCGAAGCCATTGTGTCTTGCTTGGATCCTCAGCGGAGTAGAAGCGCAATTGTTCCGGCGGGCGTTGCTTAATCGGCCCTCATTAGAAGGACCACTCGGGAGCCACCGACGACGCCAACCATCTCCCCACGTTAGGCTTCTACAAGATCTCTGTGTACCGGTAGTTGGATGGTTGTGCAGCGTATCGTTATCCTGGGCTAGTCCCACCTGGTTTTGCTCTACCTTTTCGGGCAGTCTCCCAGCTAGCCTTGGGGATTTTCACATGTTCTTCAAACTTGGCACAACTTGACCCATTTTCTTCTCCTCATGAGTCCGGAAAACCTAACAGCGGTTTAGCGTTAGTCGGCCACTCATGGGCGAGTCGATGGCTATTATGTGACGGAGATGAGCAGTCCATTCTTTGGTTTATTCCAGCTTATTGGGTGGCACGGGAAGGGGTGCTTGCCTTATGCACCCCCATCTACATGCCACGAGTTTCAAGGCGATCAGCCCGGCGCCCATGAACTTCAATATTATTGCCTAATTGACTATAGCAGCCCACCCACTTCTGGTCTAAGAGGTCTCTCCACGAATTCCGCGTGATTTTCGGAGCCAAGTTTCGAGTTACAAGACTGTTGGATGATGGGATTGAGGGATGGACGTCCGGTTTCGATTTTCTGGGCTCTTTCGTCCCCAACATGGTACTTTTCGCAAGCGCGGCAAAAACAGGCGATACATTGTACGATGATATCAGATGCGCCAAGCCAGGCGCCTGTCCACGCACGCAAAAAGCACCGGATAGCTTGGGACCATACCCCTGGCAGAAGTTACACTCGCTTTCAGGACTAGCTTCCGTTTCTTAATTATTCAGGAAAGTCGCTACATCTGGAGTGGCCTGGACACCTTGCGGGGACCCCCCATTGGATTAAACAATTCCCCATTAGTGCGGAAGGACGTGACTACATTACACGTCGTGCCGCTCCAATGATCCGTTGATCGAGGAATGCTCAATGTCGAGCTAAGTTCCTGATACTCCGGGGAAGGTCAAACCAAGTACTCAACCCGGACTGAAGGGCGGGCGATCTGTCCTTAGGAAACTCGCACGCTGGTTCAAGCGATCAAGCAATGTTTGCCTCATTGGGTTACTACTACACCACGCGTCCCTAAATCTGACATAGACCATCATTTGGGTTGTCTGTCTGCCGGGTGATCAGATTGTTCAATTCCCTGCCGCCCTAGCCCCCTGTGCCCCCGGGGTCTGGTTCAATTCATCCACATCCTTGGAGTCTAATTGGGGTCACGCAAACCCTTGCCTAGACCCTCCTTGTGGTTCCTCTTCTACATCGCTTGGCACCGCTTGGCCCCGTTGGTAATATGACCCTTTGGTTCAGGTTTGCGGTCCGGTCGCCCGTATACGTACCCTTCCAATACTACTCCGTGCTACAGGTGAATCTTGTATATCTAACCCTGTGGCCCCGATCATGTCTTTCTCAAGAGTCCTTCCCCTGCCTCATCCATATTCGTTCGTCTCTGTCCGGATCGAGAGACGCAATTGGCAGGTTTGTTGAAACATACAAAGCTGACATCCTATTTTGTCAATTCTTGTACGCCTAGCCTAACTACCGGCTATAAGTTATCAGTATGGGGCTTTTCAAGCGAACTCCTAACAGGGAGGCCACTGTGCTCGCACAAGAGGAGGCTCCTCAATTCGAAAAAGTTGACTGGATGAAGGAGCCCGGTCTGCGGAAGCTGTACTTTTACGCATTCGTTCTTTGCGTTGCCTCTGCCACCACTGGTTACGATGGGTAAGTTGTCTAGATGTTACGAGTGCAAGAAAACGGCCAAGTGTTAACCCTTCCATCAAAGCATGTTCTTCAACTCCGTGCAGAACTTCGACTCCTGGAAGGATTACTTCGGTGACCCGCACGGTTCTATGCTCGGTCTCCTCGGTGCTCTGTACCAGATTGGCTCTCTTTGCTCCATCCCCATTGTTCCCATTATCGCAGACAGATGGGGCCGAAAGCCCCCAATTGCAATTGGATGTGTGATCATGATTGCCGGTGCTGCTATGCAGGGTGCTTGCCAGAATCTTGGAAGTAAGCAATTACACTGATAAAGCCACTGTCAGGCATTCTCTTACAGTCTATAGCTTTCATGGGCGGCCGTGCTCTCCTAGGTTTCGGTAACTCCCTGGCTCAACTCTCTTCCCCCATGCTTCTCACCGAGCTTTGCCACCCTCAACACCGTGGTCGTCTCACAGCCGTCTATAACTGTCTCTGGAACGTTGGAGCGCTCATCGTTTCTTGGCTCGCATTCGGCACTGACTATCTACACAATGAGTGGTCTTGGAGAATTCCTGCCCTCATTCAGGCCTTCCCTTCAATCATCCAGATCATCTTCATCTACTGGGTGCCTGAGTCGCCACGTTTCCTCATGGCCAAGGACCGGCACGAGGAGGCTCTTGCCATTCTTGCTAAGTACCACGCCAATGGCAATGTCAACCACCCCACCGTCCAGTTCGAGTACCGCGAGATCAAGGAAACCATCCGGCTGGAGATCGAGAGCAAGGCGAATAGCAGCTACAGCGACTTCTTCCGTACTAAGGGAAACCGTTACAGATTTGCCGTTCTACTGTCACTTGGTATCTTCTCCCAGTGGTCTGGAAATGCCATCATTTCCAACTACTCCAGCAAGCTATACGACACAGCTGGTGTCACAAACTCGACCAAGAAGCTCGGTCTATCGGCTGGTCAGACTACTTTGGCTCTCTTCGTCTCCATCTCCATGGCTCTGCTCGTCGACAAAGTTGGACGTCGTCCACTCTTCCTGGCGGCTACGGGAGGCATGTTTGGAACGTTCATCTTCTGGACTCTGACCTGCGGTCTCTACGAGGAGCACGATGCGCCGGGCGCTAGCAACGCTATGATCTTCTTCATTTGGCTCTTTGGTGTTTTCTACTCTCTGGCCTGGTCTGGTCTTCTGGTCGCCTACTCTATTGAGATCCTGCCTTACAAACTGCGCGCCAAGGGTCTGATGATCATGAACATTTCCGTTCAGTGCGCTCTCACTCTCAACACCTACGCCAACCCTGTTGCATTCGACTACTTCGAGAACCACACCTGGAAGTTCTACCTTATCTACACCGTAAGTATAGCCTATTGCTATTTCACACACACAAAGCTAATAGCACCTTTTACAGTGCTGGATCTTCCTCGAACTTTGCTTCGTCTACTTCATGTACGTCGAAACCCGGGGCCCAACCCTCGAGGAGTTGGCCAAGATTATCGATGGCGATCAAGCCGCTGTGGCTCATCTCGACATCCGCCAGGTCGAGAAGGAGGCTCAGATCCACGAGGAGCACACCACTCTTGGCGAGAAGGTCTAATCCTACTCTGCCATTCCTACCGGTCTACAAGTTATTATACACTGATCAAAAGGGACTCTTGTGCTACTTTCAGGTTCATGAGAGAACGCAGTTTGCAAAATCATAACTCCATGTAATACGGCGAGTCTACGGGGGCTCTTCGTGTCCCCGTGTTTGAGGTGGAAGCTATCACTGTCTAGCTCTAGTAGATAGACTCTTAATTCAAAGGTTGGATATCTGCTCCAAGTCAAACCGCTCATCACCAAACGTGCCGCTGTGCCGGTTGTGCTACGTGAAAGTCTGGCTCAAGCCGGGCCGTTCCCATCCAACTACTACCTAGACACCCTCCGAATATGCAGGTGCAATGTATAACTGGCGAGGCATACCCTCCAGCCAGCCAGCGAGATCGATCTGGGCCATGCATGCAACACAGAAGGCAGCCACCCCAGCCCAAAGTAGGCACCGTACTGTACTGTACTGCGCAGGCAGGATCCCGATTAGCCCGGGCCCTCCAGCGGACCAACAGGATGAGCGGGATGCGTGTTGCGTCGCTACCAAAGGACAGATTGCGGCGCACAACCCACGACCCACACGCCCGGATGAAGGACAAGCAGGAGTGAGTGGCTTGTCCTGATCGTGTTTCCCTTTTAACCGGTTAGGCGTTCCTGTAGAGCTAGGTGAATCGATACCAACATCAGATGGAGAAAAGCAGATCAATCCTCCTGCGCATCGGACCACACACACACACATACACACGGACAGACTTGATCGCGTAATGTAAACCCATCCGGTCTTTCTGACCTCGCAAGCGAGCAACCAGCAAGTCTTGCTGATCTGTCCGGCGCCAACGGCCTAGACCAAAACGGCTGGAAGGACCGGAAGCGCGTTGGGCCACTGTCGTTGCTCTCTACAAATGAACCAGCACCAACTTTATGACTGCCCACTCCACAGTCGACTCTGTGTGGTGTGTCAGCTGCATATTACGAGCCGCCTCACGGCCGTCGATTGAAACAGTGGAGAGATGCAGATCGGGCATCTCGGAAGCGGGAACTTACAGACCGGCGATTTAGGGAGAAACAAAATGTGGAACTCTATTGTATGCATTGAGGTCTTAATAGGCCTTAATATGGACATAGCCTGAGTAATTATAGGTAATAATAGCTTCGTCTGATAACATCCTGTGCTGGAATATGTCTCCAAATAAGAATAGGGCAGACTATCCGTATCGCTGTAATCCAATGTCATGCATGCCGCCGAAACAGATATTGCCTGACAGCTTCTTTGCCTAGGTCCGTCCAGGGGCAGCCGCCAGTTTGCTATTTTCGCTACGGCTTTGCCTCTTATCAACCCGGCTTCTTCGCTTACGCTGGCCGTTCGTCTTTGCAGTCCTAGTGCTTCTTGGTCTGGCTTTTGAAGTGACCGACTTGGTCTGCTCCTCATTTTCCCGTAGATCTTCAAAAGTTTTGAGGTCGGCTAGGAAGCGACGCAACCGCAGGCCAGTTTTGCTTCGGATCCAAGCATCTAGCTCTTCGTTACAGGCAGCACAGACAACCATCCTCAGGCTATGAAGGACGTCCTTGTCGTTGATGTCACGATCATCGTAGCTCAAATCACCGAGCACATCTGGTTGCTTGTCAAGTGACAGGTCTGAACCCGACGGTGGTGAAGTGAGTGGCACGTTCGATGAAGGATCGCAATTGTTCGGCTGCGTTTCATATGCCCTTTTTCTTGGAGAGTCATCGTGCCTGCTCGACGAAATTTTGGTACCAGAACTGAGTCCACGTGCTGCCTCAAAGTTGACTAATCTCTCCTGCTGTCTCCTGTGATCCATGTCGTTCAGCATCTCGATGATTCCGTCAAGAGCTTTTTCGAAGGAGGATGAGGATTCAACAGTCCCTTCCCAGGTGCACGGCAGTTTCGGGGCAGCGTCTTGGCAAGGGCCAGCACCAACGCTTGCCTCATCCAGCTTTGAGATAATAGGATCTTTAGGAGGAGGTGGTGGAGCGACAACTTGATCCTGGTGATGCTGTCGAGAGAGACCTTGAGCCGGCCTTCTCGGCTGCTTAGCTAAGAACACAGGTTCTTCTAATATAGTCGAAGGTAAGCCAGGAGGGCCATTCAACTTTGACTGACCATGGACTAGCCCTTTGCCTCGTGGTCTCACTACCATATTTCTGGTTCGCTGTGAAGAGAGGCTAGAGCCGCCGTCTGCGCCCATAGACGGCAAGCTTTCACCCTTCGAGCTCGGCGGCTTAGATCGAACTAATGATGGTTCAGCTCCGGCTTGTTTGGACGCTTCTAGGATGATAGGAGTATGATCATGTATCAATACCCCAGCTGTGGGCCATTGCGACGTATTCTCCATGTGGCGACGACCACTTCTCTGGGGCAAGGGGCGGTGAAATACAGGTGGCTTCGGTAGAGGTTTGTCGAGACTTGCTCTGGGCGGTCGTGTGTCGCCGCCGGTACCAGACGTCGACTGTGTAGGGTCTTTGGTAGGTGGCGAGGCGACGAATTCCCCCAGAACATCCCAATAGCCGGTTGGAGCAGGAGGTACGTGCGGCTTCACCGATCTGAGGCGGGCATACATTTGTGCATTAGACTTGTCCTCTTCATCTGGGGGGATAGGGGGAAGTGGTTGGTCTTGCTTCCGTGACCAAGGCAAGCGACTTTTTGTGGTCTTCTTTCCAACTGAAGCGATGTCCATTGGCTTCACGTTGGAGCGAGTGTTGCCAGATGCAACCTTGACCATTGCAGATGGAAGCGTGCGCTGGTCGCTTGATGCTTCACCACCAGAGACTGTCTCCTTGCTGTTTAGAGGCGAGCGATCTGAAAGAGGGGGCAGCTTGCTCTCATCAGCCACAGGCTTTTTCATCTTGTTTTGCTTCTTCTTTTTCTCCGGGGTCTGTTCTTCAGATGTGATAGCCAAGCCAGCTGCCTGGAATTCTGAGTGATACGGAAGGAATTCAATAACTGTGTGGACTGATGCACGGGATTCAGTGAGTGTAGGGGTTGAGATAGGTAACTTGCATTCGCCGCCCGTAGCCAGATAATATTTCTCTAATTGTCTTGTGAAGCGATCTAAGGACTTGCGCTGACTTGATGTTCGAGAGGGAGAGGCGAAAGGTTCAAGAGGGAACTCAGTTTGCTTTGGCGATGTGATGACCGAAGACAAGCGCTGCTGCTGCGATAAGCTTCTCCTGACAGACTCCCACGCCTCCGGGTCTGCGAGTCCCATGTGCTTCTCCCTTTTTGACTGTGAAGAGTCATGCTTTTGCTCACAGCCATCCCTGAGTGCAACGCCGTGTGGGTCCTTGGATTCATGACTGCCATCAACACATGGAATTGACGCGACACCATCACATCGATTCTCTGCCGGCTCAGGTGCTTGATAAGAATCTGAAACAGCCCCATCCAGTTGGCCGACGTGAGCATATTCAGGTTTTGTCTTGGCATGAGGCACTATGCATGAAATGTTAGGGTCTCGGTTAAGATTCTGGGCTGTAGAAAGAGATCTTACCAAGTCCTGATGGCATTGGAACTTGCATGAGCGAGTATCGAGAATCCTCTTCGTCGACTAGACGAGTGACCTTGGACATACGCATCAATGCAGGGTGATACTGCCTTGAATGGTGCGGGAAGGGGTTGACGGAGGGACCCAATTGTGGATAACGACCAGTGTCGAAGATGGGCGGTAGCTCGTTAGCAGCGGGAAGACCTTGTAAGCTCAGCCATTCCTCGGCTGGAGTTGACAACTTGCACCTTTGACTGGCTCGGCCAGAGGACTTATGCGAGGGTCTCTGATGGATAGAGGTCTTCGTGGCGGATCTCTGGAAAGACACCCTCACTTTGCTGTTTCTACTGGCGCGGCGTCGCCAGCCAAGAGCACGCTGCGCACGGCGGAGCTTGACAATGGCAGGGCTCGCTGTCTTCTCTTGGACTTTCCCAGTCCTGGGAGTGGACAGGTTCGGCGCGCTGTTGCTGACGAGTCCTCCAGGGACGAGTCTGATCTGCGGCCGACGGTGCGGACTTCTCTCCTTCTAAGATAAGTTGAATGTGGGCATCGTGCATATTCCAAAAAAGACCCTGGTTCCAAAAAAGCGAGCGAAAAAGGTACAAATGAGGCTGAGGGCGAAGTCGATGCCTAGGACGATGCAGAAAACAAGAGTCCCCAGGGCGAGGACACTCGGAGAAGACATTGTTGACTGTCAGGTGCCTGAGCCGGCGTACCAATAGCACCTTCCATGTCGAAGGATCTGAACAGTCCGAGGGACTGACACTGAGGATCGGGCCATTGCGGAAGGAGCAGGTGTCGACGCACGAGCGATTTACTGTTTATTTGATGTCTTTGATGCCAGGAGTCGAGTACACTTCAAGCTGGCGGCGACCCTTCCTCAGGAGGAATTCAATGGCTGCAAAGTCGCGCTTGTCGATGCTTACGCTCTTGTCGAATTCAGTTCTGCCAAGCATTGACCGTTAGATGTTATGGCCGCTGCAATATGAACTGAGCGAAACTCCTTGACGAGAGTTCAGTCTTACCTAGCAAAGGTCTCAAAGTGTGGCCGAGTTGCCTGTCACAATATAAGTCTCTCGGCACGTACTTCAGATTCAGATTGCGAAGCAGCTCACCTGTGGCTTTTTACGGCTTTCTCGGAGGCATTGACGATAGAGTGCAAGCACCTCTTTCTGGAGTCCGGACAACCGCGCCATTGTCGTTTTACTCTACAGTATAATACAGCTGCAGGTAACGCGAGTGGTTGTAAGTGTCAGTCGTGACAACTTGACAATACTGATTGGTTGAAGAATATGAACTTTTTTCTGATGACAAGCTCTCCGGCTATGCAAGCTCGCGTCAAAGCTCTGCCGAAATTAGTGCCGCCACAGGGGGGGTCATAAAGCCACGCCCCTAGCTAAGCTCCCTCCAGAGTTACTGGCGGAGCACCGCATCTGCGCAAATGATGCCGTTATCGTCCCCCGCATTCGGCGCAGGGGAGGCTTTTTTATCGCCGAAACAAACGGACTCGCCCGACGTGGGGCTCCTCAGTTGTCGAGGAAATGCGAAACTGAAAGCAGCGAGTCATTCTTTTGCTCAACTACCATCTTGATCGTCTAGAAGATCCAATTGACTTATCGAGATAAACCAATCGCAAGATGCCAGCCTTTTCGGTAAGCAGAAGTATCATCATCAAGGAGCATGCTGAGCACGGTACTGATCGGAGCTGATAGCGCCTTGTTCGGTTCCTGGCCAGGGACGGCCGTACCTACTACGGCGATGCCATCCTTCCCAAGGGTGTCACGGACATCTCAAAGGCCAAGCAGGCACGTGTCGTGACAGGAAGCATCTTCGGAAAGCATGAAGTCACAGATGAGATTGCCGACATCCGGCTACTGCTTGCGCCCCTTGCACCGGAGGATGTCCGGACGGTTCGCTGTCTCGGCCTGAACTATGCCCTGCATGCGAAAGAGGTGGGCCCAATCGATTTCGACTCCTGGGCTTCTGATTTAATATTGACATGCGCTAGTCGAATATGGCCATCCCGCAGTATCCAGTTCTCTTTGTAAGATGGCCTTTGCGTTTGCTTAATATCCCTGCTGACAGTTTCAGTACAAACCAATTACCTCGTTGGCCGGTCCCTCGGATCCCATTCCCGTTCATAAGCTAGCGCAGGAGGGTGCTGGCCTGGATTATGAGTGTGAGCTCGTAGCCATTATTGGAAAGCGGTGCTCTGATGTGCCAGAATCTGAGGCACTGAAATACGTTCTGGGGTACGCCGTTGGCAATGATGTTTCGCACCGTGACTGGCAGATCAAACGCGGAGGCGGCCAGTGGTCTCTTGGCAAGGGCTTCGACGGCTGGGCTCCGTTCGGCCCCGGTATCGTTAGCAGTTCGTTGATCAAGGACCCTCAGACCCTTCAGATCAGCACTAAGCTGAACGGCAAGACTATGCAGGTAGAAATCCTCCGTGCTGAAGCGCAGGCGTTGATATGTGTGCTAAAACATGTTATAGGACAGCAACACTGCGGACATGATCTTTAGCATTAAGAAGACCATCTCCTTCTTGAGCCAAGGCACCACCTTGCTGCCCGGCGATGTGATCTTCACTGGAACGTGAGTGTTCATTAGTCAAAGTCTAAAGGGAACTTAGTCGCTAATTGCTTCGGTAGCCCTTCCGGCGTCGGCATGGGCAGAAAGCCACAGCTCTGGCTCAAGGACGGTGACGTCGTCCAAGTCAGCCTCGAGGGAATAGGCAGCTGCACGAATAAGGTCGAGTTCGCATCTGGCAAGGAATCTAAACTCTGAATGATGTGTTGTAGCATCGAGCCGTGGACAATGTTTGGGCTCTCAGCCTACAGGAACAATTGATTCGGTATTCAGGGCATGTGCTCCAAGTGCTTGGGTTACCTACCCCTAACAAACAAACGAGAACTGCGGCTTATGCGGTAGTCTTAGACTGAAACATGGGTGTTTCACGAGAATTTACTGATGGAAACTTAGAGATATTTACAAAGATTTGAGTAGCATATTCGTACATTAGCCATCTACCTATCTAAAGCAGCTCATGAAACCCATCCCAATTGAGTAGTTCTATGGGATACGCTAGTTCTGCGGACATGTTCACTTCTCCTATGCCTGGAGAAGCATTTGCATAGGCCTGATCTTGGGAACCACTTGACACCGAGCTAGGATCTAGATCAACTGGAAAATCAGCATTGGCAGTTCTATATAGGTTTGATGTGGCCGTATGTAGGCTGTGAGAAGTCTGAGAGCCAATTAACTCGGGCTTTTGGGGTCTGCTTTCAGGCGAACCAGTCTCCGCCTCTTTATTGAGTTGGTGAAGTCGATTTCTCTGAGCTCCTTCAAGCAGACGGGATATCGGCTTCCAAAGTGGTTCTTGCCGTATGATGTCAGCGAGTGTGGTCATGTATCTCGTTAACCCTCTCCAGCCCTCTTCTGCCGACGATGTCCATTGAGTTACATAGAGCCGACTAAGTACGACAGCAAGCGCCTGCCATTCAACGAAGCCACTCAACTTCCACGTCCACCGCTTGTACGACAAGTCGGTTTTAAGCGCGTAAACGTCTTCGAGGATATTTAGAGCCCTTTGGTATGGCTCGTCTTCTCGTAAGCTAGTGCCAGGTGGTGACAAAATCGGCCGGGGCGCGGAGCTTAGGAAAAGCTCGTACCTCCGAGTGGCCACGTTCAATAGTCTGAGACACATCTGTCGAAGCAGTATGTCAGGCTGAAAACCTTGAGAGAAGAACTCGTCTGTAATACGCTTTTCAAACTCGTGTAGCAAGGTCGACCTCTTTAAGGTGCTCCAGTCATGGTTTTCGCGGTCTGCGGACAGTTTTGAGATCGCTTCTTTCACTGCTTTGCCTTGCCGCCATGTTGCTTTTTGGATAATGGTGAGACTTATGTCCGTGTATCCTACCCTGGGTTGTGGTGGCTCCGTCATTTCGGGCCATATGTCCGTGTCATTGATGTTCAGCGGGCCCTGCGTGTCGAACAGCGCTTCGTGCACTGACATTTCAGAGACCTGACGGTCCCCGGCACTGAAATCGAGGAAGCAAACGTGCCACCACACTCGACGCCGGATCTCAACTTCGAAAGGTGACATGCTAGTGAAGGCGGAGCCGTCACGATGGAGACCCAGAGATATTGCTAATCGAACGAGTAAGCCTGTCAAGCACCAGGTGTGTCTTGTGGTCTGAAATGGTCGAGTCGCGTAGAGATAGATGGTAATAGCTTGCAAGACCATGAGAGAAGTAGTATTAGTGAATTCCGCCCGAGAAAGAGCCTCTTCAGTCCCGACCTGGAAGCGTTGGACGAGATCTTCTTTTGGAACATTGAAGTTAATGCTTGCCTGCGTAAATTGATTAGCATTGCCGACCGTGTTTGATTATAAGCGGAAAGAGGGCATCTGGTCATGAAATGTAGTTACCTACATCATCATCGCTAAGCGACCTGATGGCAGCTAGGGATATACTGAACATCAAGACTTCCATGTGGAGATCCATATTTGCAAAGTTGCCCATGGCTTCTTGGACCGCCTTTGTCATGGTGGGCACATGCAGAACCTTTACGAATGGGTCAACGTTGTCAACATATATCTGCCATATAAATTGAGTTTGAGAAGGTAGCGGTCGTAAATTCTCTGAAGTGGAAAGACGACCCCTTGGGCTGCGCAAGAGGAAGGACGATGCCATTGGTGTAAAAGTTGATGAGAGACGGCGGCGATTTTCCGAAGGATTCATAAGATGAGTAATATCAGGAAGCTGTACGTCTGCTAACTCCCGTTCCTCTTCACTGTCTTCGGCTTCTATTCCTTCTAGACGTTCGCGAATGAGTCTGACCTGGTACGCCAGTAGCTATCAGCATTAACGACTCATCAAAAGTTGAAGGGAAAACGTACCTCCCATTGCAGCGTTGCCCAGAAGTAGTCACCAACATAAACCCTGCCTTGATCTTCCGGCAGTATCATGCCCTGATCATTGGTCTGGGGTAGTGGCTTCGAAAATTGGCCCTGGACATGGCTGGACGCCTCTCGTATAGAGCGCTGTGTGGTAGTCATCTTGAAGGACAATATCTTTCCATCGGGATCGAGCTTCTTTGCGGCCCGATCTGAGACTGAAGAATCGACTAGGCCTCCCTGGTTCTCTTCACTGGGCTTTGGCTTATTAGGATCGACTTCCATGACTAGTTCATCCACAACATTCTCCAGCCGGCGAATCCGCTCTATAAGCTGCGCCCGCTCCACGACCTTGCGGCGTTTGGTCCCTGGTTTCGGCTCGGGACGCCGCAAAGCACGCCCGGATACGGGAAATATGCATTGCCGGTTGTGTTCAGTGCAGGTCGAACAGGGCTGGCGACGGTCACAGCGGACCTTGCGCTGCTTGCACCCTAAGCAGTTGCGCGGCTGCTCTGCGGTGTCAGCGTAAGCGCCAGAAGTAGACATTGTCTGGATTCAACGATTCGCTACAAGTGCTTGTGTGGTGTTGTAGCAGCTGTTATCGAAGAACAGATCCCATGCCAGGCAAATTTCTACGCCGCAATTGCCGGATCACACCGGCGATGCAAGCGGCCCTGAGCATGGCTTTTGTGGACCGCCGAAGGACCGACGTTCCGATCTGCCCCACTTTTCCCACTGCCGTGGCACCGATTCTCCGTCTTTCGAATGAGCCCGCCCAATCTACGCGGGATCACGCCGCGCGATGTTACCCCGAATGATCCCAAGATGAATATCATTCCACGACGATCGCGGTGGGATCATACAGATTTATCATAGGTAATCAATGAGTCGAGATCATGATGAGGCATTCAACCCCGGGATTATTGCGGATACGCAGATGAAGACGGCGACTGACACTACACTGTCGAGAGGGAGTAGATAACCCGGAGCATTGGAGACATGTCTTGAAACTCGCAGGGGACCGGAGTTACCGGAGGCATGCAACATGGCAATGCCGCATCCCAGGGCACCGGCCCAAGACGCAGCTTCCGAAATTGCTTGTACCGGGCGGCCTGCTGCTTAAGTCCGCCTACCAACAATGTATTGAGGAGTTTGATCACATACCCTATTTAAAAGGACGAAAACGACGCGCTTCCTTTCCATTGTGCTTTGCTCACCCTAACTTCAATCCACCGTGCTGTTGTAGTCAGGCTTCGCGACCATGGCATCCGAGTCTAACATCACCTCAGAAGCACTCAGTGATAATGACAAGTCGTCCACTACAGCTATGGAGAGAGATGCTCATGATGCATCTCCCACGGACAGTTCAGCGAATGGGGATCGTGATGTAGAGAAGGCGGCAACTACGATGGCACAAGGCGCCGCTGGCGGCGGTCTACAATGGGATGGACCAGACGATCCGGACAACCCACTGAATTGGTCCGCCAGTATGCGTAACGGCCAAGTAATCCTCATCGCCTCACTGCTGCTCCTCGTGTTAGTACCATCATATCCCTCAAACACCCACCCCTCACACATGAGCTGACATGAATGGTATAGCAATCTCTCAGCAACGATGTATGCCCCGGGAGCTGGCTTCGTTATGGAAGATTTCCACTTCACAAGTCATGTTGTTGCCTCTCTCACCATCTCTCTTTTCGTGCTCGGCTTCGCGTTTGGCCCTCTCATCTGGGCGCCCCTTTCAGAGCTCTACGGTCGTCTGCCCATTTACAGCATCTCTACCACTATGTTCTTGGCATTCCTCCTCGGGAGCGCCTTTGCGACGAATGTGGGCGCATTTATGGCCTTCCGGTTCATCAGCGGATGTTGTGGCGCTGCCGGTCTGGCCATGAGTGGAGGTACGCTGGCGGATGTCATCCCAGTGAGCCAGAGAGGCAAATGGATGGCTCTCTTGGTGATGGGGCCCCTAGTAGGACCAACGATTGGACCCATCATGGGCGGCTTCATTGCGGAGAGGGCCGGTTGGCGATGGGTGTTCCGCATCCTCTCCATTGCGGTAGGTTCTAATTTATACACCACTACGGTTGTGAGGCAGCGACTAAATTATCCTAGACTGGCATTTTCATGCTCGTGGGTGTCGTGTTTCTCCGCGAGACCTACGGCCCAGTCATTCTCCGCCGGAGGGAGGCCCGGCGCTGCAAGGAGAGAGGCGAAGACAATGTAAATGCGGTACCGGCCGTGAAGTTCAAGTTTGACCGGAGCATTCTGCGTCCACTGAAGCTACTCTTCCTTTCTCCCATTGTCTTCGCAATCTCGATATACGCTGCATACTGTTTCGGCCTGCTGTTTCTCCTCTTCACTACCTTCTCCACGGTCTTCATGGGGCAGTACGGGTGGTCTGTGGAGATGTCCGGTTTGTCGTATATTGGTATGGGACTGGGCATGTTCAGCGCTGTTGTTATACAGGCATTGGTGGGCGACAAGATGATGAAGTGGCTAGAGACTAGGAACGGCCGGTCCAAGCCTGAGGACCGGCTACCGCTCATGGCCGCTTTTGCGCCAACTATTCCAATCGGGATGTTCTGGTATGGATGGGCGGCCGACAAGCAGACTCACTGGATCGTGCCCATCATTGGCACTTTCAACATAGGTATTGGCTTTGTCTTCACCTTGGTAAGCTATCTGTTGGTCCTCGACACGTAAGGATACGAAACTAAATCCGTTTCCCTGTAGATGCCGTCAATGGTGTACCTTGTTGACTGCTTTGGCGCTGAGGCTGCGGCATCCGCCCTGGCCGCAAACACTCTCCTCCGGTCTATTGGCGGTGCCTTCTTGCCCTTGGCTGGACCACCTCTATACAACTCGCTTGGTCTCGGATGGGGCAATAGCTTATTGGGATTTCTGGCAGTGGCCATGCTGCCTATTCCGTGGGTCTTCTTCCTCTATGGAGAGAAGATCAGACTGAGTCGCAAAGTCAAGCTGTGATCGATTGGCCTCTGACATCGAATCAGTCAAAAATGATCACATCTGATTTATCGTTAGGAGGATAGGTGTGATAAGCTGAGAGATTGTTGGTGAGTTATATTTCCAATATCATCAACCGACACATAGACCTGGAAGCGTATGGATCTTGTACATGTCACCTAGTTTGCAGCAGGGAATTGAGTATCTTGTAATTTTTAACCTATAAACGCGCGTTTAATACATGAATTTACCTTCAGACTTCGTTTATTCACAGCGCCCGCAATCTGCTTCGAGTTTCCAGGTTGATAGCAAAGCAAGAGTGTGGCGCTGGCAGGCTGAAAAAGCACCCGTATCGCTAGACGCCTTGGCCTCATTTAGTGACCGACTGCCACAACCATAGGAGCAGTTTGCCTGCACCCACGTGGGCTCAATCTCGGTGTCTAAAGGGTCATCTTCACAACACACTCTACCATGCTAAATCAACTCCGCCTCCCGGCCCCTCGCTTGAGGCATACTCATGCAGTGCAGTGACTACTTCACCCGACAGTCTGCCCAGCTGTCTAGTGGTGCGTTTTCAACGAGCGAGCTAGCGCATTGTGCAGCTTCGTTACGGTAAGATGATGCCAATCCAGCTTCGGCGTCTCCTGCGTGACTCCTTCCCTAAAAGAGCGTGATGGTTCATATAACAACACGATTGCTGCTTCCCCTGACAGTCAAGGCCGGCAACCTTACGTTTCTAGCCAAAAGATCAAGCAGCGCAATCAACTCTTGTTTGGAATATCTCTTCACAACATGTTATAACTCTTCTACGATGGACCTGCTATTGCCCTAGCTAACTCTTCCATTCTTTTTGATTCGACGATATGTTCTACTTTGTATTCTAAGCAATGTTAGCAAGAACACATGATTATACGTCTACCCAGGTATCCCGTCCGGTGCTGACAAAGACCGACCAAGGGCATCCACTGGCGAGTGGCGCGATGAGCGCGACCACTTCCATCCCTATAGTCAATGTAACTAGCGTTGCACCCTCACTCCATAGATCACCCTCCCATGACACAATATACGGCACAAGCCCTACGTCGCGGGACGTAAAAGGGAAAGGAAAGGCACCAGCAGTCGGCGAGGGGTCTGATCACACCAGACGGCAGCTAGCACACTCGGACAGCGACAGGCCAGCCACGAGACCGACGTCTCCCTTCGAAGTGGTCGAGCAAGATCGTGTGGCTGAGATAGGTGCTTATGAGCCTCCAGAAGCGTTAAGGAGGCTCCCAAATGTAAACTCTGAGATCATCTCCAGTGTCGTCAAGTCTTCAATCGACAACGTCAAGGCGCAGGTTTTGGCGGAGGAGGAGCAACGACGCCAGCAGCATGAGGAAGACGAGAGACGGAGGGCCGAAGAGGCGGAAAAGGCTGAGCAAGAGGCCAAGGCAAATAAGGAGCAACTTTTGGCTTCAGCGACGATTCAAAATGCCCAAGAAGAGGCCGCCGTCGAGCAGCCCATTGAGAGCAATGACTCCCTCGCAGCATCTGCATCAACTGTTATTGATGGCTCCGACAAAAGTGGCGGTAGACCATTCATATTGAAGCGTCTATTCCGTCGACGGGGCATCGAAACCAGTTCTCAGGGGGTCGCCGCCAGCAGCACCGGACCCTTAGCCAGCGGCAGCAAAGAAGGCCAACATCTAGTTATGCTGAGAGAGAGGCTGCACTCATTGCAGGAACACGACGAGACAATGTAAGTACATGAGGTTGCTCATATTGTGTCTTCCAACTCCATGCTGAGAAGATGTAGCGAGTGCATATCATGTTTTGAGGACTTCCAACCCAAGGAAGTTATCAAGACTACCTGCCACAGCTACTGCAAAGATTGCTTCGAACGTCTCGTTGCCAATGCTGTCGAAAATGAGGCTCAGTGGCCACCGAAATGCTGTCTTAATGAGATACCTACGAAGACCGTCCTCAAGCATGTCTCTGGTGAGCTCAAGAAGAAGTATGAGAAGTGTCGAGAAGAGTTCTCCATCCCAGTTGATGAGAGAATCTATTGTGCACAACCAGATTGCAGCATGTTTATCAAAAAGTCACAGATGCAGAAGCAGTTTCGTAAAGCCCGGTGCAGCAAAGGTCACTTCACCTGCTTGGAGTGCAGGCAATTAGCACATCCGGATGTGATGGACTGCCCCAACAACGCCGACATGGCGGCATTACAGCGCATTGCACGCCAAGAGGGTTGGAAGCGCTGTTATCGCTGCAAGATGCTGGTGGAACATAAGGAAGCTTGCCAGCATATGACATGTCGCTGCGGCGCCGAGTTCTGCTACGTATGCGGTCAGATCTGGCGGTCCTGTAGCTGCACGATGGAGCAGCTGGCTGTTATCAAAGCAATCGCCGAGCGCCGAGCCAGACAACGACTGGAGGCGCAAGAGCGAGAGCTCAGGGAAGCACGAGAGTTGGAGGAAGCGCTGCAGCAGATCGCGGAACTGGAGAAGGAGGAAGAGCGCAAGAAGGAATTAGCACGACAGGAGCGGGAGCGCAGGTACAAGGAGTTTGTGGGACGGAAATACCTTGAGCTCAGAGACACCCTCGAGGAGCTCAACAGCCTTCAGAAGATCATGCTTCAATATCAGCACGACCGCGAGCGTGATCTCCTCAACGTTCGCGCACAGGAGGCTAAAGATGGTCTACAGAAGAAGCAATATGCGCAACGACAAGAGCTGGAGACTATCACACATTCGAAAATTACAGAAAAGGAACTGAAGTGGGAGCGTAGCTATCATGCTCGCGTTGTCTTCGAACGAAAATTAGAGGCGGAGTACAGAAAGGAACTCGAAGAATACTGGGCTGAGAAAGAAGACGGTGCGCAACAAATTGAGACCGCGATGCGCGCATATATGAAGAAGAACGACAAACGGTATCATGCGTGGAAGAAATGGCGCGACGAAGAAATAGAGAAGTATCGATTCACAGTCGAGGAGGAGCAGGCTATCAGGGAAGAGCTCATGGACCACAAGATGCACTGCCTGGAGGAGTCCTTCAAGATCCAGGTTGCAGAGTTCAAGCTGAAAGAGAAGGCAGAGCTTCTCTGGTTTGATCTCGTTATAGACGAGAGGACTCGCATGATTAAGGAGCTCGAAGAGGTCGAGAGAGAGGCCGGTGCTGGTGACGATTTCGACATCGAGGCCCATCCAGGACTTCCACTGAATGGAGATGAAGCTGGACCATCACATACACGCTGGGGGGCTATACAAGAGCCAAAAAGGAAGGCACCGGCGCCTCCTACAAAGATTGAGAAAAGCGACAGTGAGATCACAAAATCTGGTGGGAATGAGACCTAAATTAACAGCAAATCAGAGCCCAATACTGTGCGTGTGAGGCTGCAAGGCGCACTATTTCAGGCAAGCCTCCTAGAGGGCGCGAGGCAGAGATGACATCCTTGTAAAATTATTATTTTGGATATACCGTTGGCTAGCACTTCGTCAATAATAAGACGAGCTACTACCATATTCATTTCGGGTTCCTGGATAGGCCCCAACAGGTGTTGGGTCTTCAACTAGTGTCTCTTCATCGGAACTCCTAGCCTCATCATAATCGTCACTCCTGTCAGGAGGTGCACGCATCGCTTCCAGGATACGCGCATCCAACACTGGAACTTCGTAGGGCTTCAATGAGTGAATCTCCCTGCCAGATGGCATCTGTGCCAGCAATGGCCCCGTCCCAGAAATTGTCTGTGTAAACATCTGTTGTCTTGCATTAGTTTTGCCCCTTTCCACACTGCCTTACACAAGAACAACATACCGTATCATTTTGCTTGGTCCATTTCGCCTCGAGAAACTCGATGACCCGTGTCTCCTCCATCTTGCCGCCATCAGCGCCCCAGCTCGCCCCCTTTTCCACCTTCTTGTCTTCCCTCTTCTCTGACCACTCTTTCTTGAAGCGACTAAAGCCGGAGCTCTTCTTACCTTCTGCCCGCACTTCGACCCCTAGCTCCTGAAGTCCAGCATGCAGCCAGCCGATGGCAGCGCCTGTCTGCCCACCCAATTCTGCGTCAATGCCAAAGAACCGGCACGCCTTGGCGCGGCTTGTTCGCCGCAGATCCTCCAGATAGCGCACGAACCCGTCATTAAGCCGTTGCCTGCCAGCCGCCGCAGTGGCGCATAGCGAGTGTGCCTTTGCGGCATGCTCTGATGCAGCGAGACATAGGCGCGCGAACAGATGCGCCCGCACCTTGGGGATGTCGGGCGCCTTGTACATCCACTCGCGGTCATTGGAGTTGCGGTCCTGCGCCACTACCGCCGGATAGGGGTCGTCTTTGAGCACGGCCAGCAGGGTGGCTTCCGCAAGAGCGAGTGCGCTCTGGCCCCGAAGCGTCGCTGCCGCGATGTCTGGTGCCGGCACCGGGGGGGTGCCGGGGCCGAGGTGGTCGGCGCGCGTGGCCAGGTAGTCATACACGGAGGCCGCATCGAGTAGGTGCCTAGTCGCGCCGGCGATGGCAGTCTGCCTCTCTGTGCTCCCGATCGGGGCTGTGGTGGTCAGGTACAGCGGCTGCAGGGCCACCCGGGCCATGAGCGTGTGCGCATTGGCGAGCGTGCTGAGCGCGAAGAAGACCTCATGCTCGAGCGTCTGGAGCTTGACCCGCGCGTTCTCCTTACCGGGTATAGCTGCAGAGAGGGCGGGCCGCCATTCGAGCTTCAGCGGGGCTTTGAGGCGAACACTGATGTCCTCGCCATGGATAGTCAGGCGGTTGAGGCCAGCATCGACGGCGAACAGATACGGGAGGTAGCTGTTGACGCTCTGGACCAGAGTGGAGAGATTGGGCGCCTGGGACTGTGGAGGGAGGCGCTTGTGCTTCTTGAGTGTGTCGCGCACTACCCCGCGATAGGTGCTGGCATTGAGGGGCAGGGAGGGGTGCGAGTCGCAGCTGAAGCTTGACGAGAAGGAGAAGGCCGAGGTTGTAGGCAGCACGAAGGGAAATGGCATCTTAGAGAGGCTGTGGACTGACCATGTCGAGGATGACTTATGACTGAGAATCTAGACAGAAGCAAGTTACAATCAGAAACTCTAGAAATGCCCTGTGAGGAGGGGCATTCTAGGGAAGCTTGGCATCACGGGCAGGCGGCTCAAAGCTTCGATTTGCGCAGGCATGTTTCAAGCGGCATTCAATGACACGACCTGTGGATTGTACCTAGGTAAGGCTGTCAAGCCTCTGTAACCCAGGCGCATCTCAGGCGGCTGGGCTGTTCTAGCTCCCTGACATCACTGTCCCAAGTGCCTGTAGAACCCTGTCGTGGTGGGGCCCTTCTGCTAGGATAGCTGCAAGCAGCCACCCAATCGGGCGCCGTCACTTCCGATCCGAGACACGTCTGCCAATTTATTTTGGTGCTCCCATCAGAAGCTCGATCGTTGCTGTCCCTCCACATGCGCAAGGCAGATTGTTATCTGTTGATGTCAAGCTTTCCTTTTGTCGCGGTACTTTGCTAATTGGCGTCGCCTAGAAACAGCATTTCAATGCTGAAAGCTTGCATCTCCGGCCTTCCGTCGCGTCGCATCGATAATCATGGCTGGCCCACGTCCTTCATCCCATAAGCCCCGGAGCAAAGCCAAGAAGAACGGCGGCGATGGCGGCAGTCTTGTGGTCACCAAGAACGAGGGCCTGGTGAGGACCCCAACCTTCCCACTTGCTGCGTTTCTCTGGCCAGCTAGGGGCTCTGTATCCCAATGGGAGGTGCTGCCATTGGTCTTGATGGTTGTCGGCCTGTTCAGATGGGCAGCTGGACTATGGGGCTATTCAGGTAAGGCCATCTGAAGAGCAATGCGCCATTGAGGCAAAGGAAAAGCTAACCTCGTTCTAGGCTTCCAAAAGCCCCCCATGTTCGGAGACTACGAGGCGCAGAGACATTGGATGGAAGTCACCACGCAGCTCCCCGTCTCTCAATGGTACTTCTACGATCTACAATGGTGGGGGCTCGACTACCCACCCTTGACGGCATATCATAGCTGGGTTTGTGGAAAGATCGGGTCGTTTATTGATCCGTCTTGGTTCGCTCTGTATACATCCAGAGGCTCTGCGGATACAAACTTGAAGATCTTCATGAGGGCGACGGTTATTGTCTCGGAATACCTCATCTACATCCCGGCCGTTGTGGTGTTCGTACGGCATTTCAGCAGACTGAATGGTGTCGGCACTTGGACTGCCTCAGTTGCACTTGTTGCTATTCTCATGCAACCTGGTATCATCCTCATCGATCATATCCACTTCCAATACAACACGGTCATGCTAGGGTTTGTGGTCGCGACTTTCAACAGCATCCTCGCAAATCGATTTCTCTGGGCGGCGTTCTTCTTTGTGGCTGCTCTTGGGTTCAAGCAGATGGCCCTTTACTACGCCTTCTCTGCCTTTGCGTTTCTGCTGGGCAGCTGTATCTTCCCTCGCGTCAACATTCGTCGCTTCTTGGGAATTGCAGTAGTGACCGTCATTTCATTTGTTCTTCTGATTCTCCCGCTTGTCGCCGGCTCTCTGTACGATCGAAGCCGTGGCATTGACTCGAGACCGGATATTGATGGTCCTCCCGCACCACTGCCCATCTTCCTGTGGCTCCAGGATTATCTCGACACCGGAGCTATATACTACCCAGTCGTCCAGCAGCTGGTCCAGATGGTTCACCGTGTCTTCCCGTTCGCACGAGGCTTGTTCGAAGACAAGGTCGCTAATTTCTGGTGTGCTATCAATGTCGTCGTCAAGTTACGGCAGTATCCCGTAGAGCTTCTTCAGAAAGCGGCTCTCGTAGCCACACTCGCATCTATCATCCCGCCGAATATCATTTTATTCTTCAAGCCGAAGAAAGAGCTTCTTCCGGTAGCATTTGCGACGACAGCCTGGGGTTTCTTCCTTTTCAGCTGGCAAGTTCACGAAAAGAGCGTCTTGTTACCCCTGATGCCAATGACACTCCTATTAGCGGGCAGTCAAGGCCTCGGATCGGATACAAGAGCGTGGGTCGGATTTGCAAATTTGCTCGGGTGCTGGACAATGTTTCCACTCCTGGCACGCGTTGATCTTCGTGTTCCCTATACTGTCCTCAGCTTACTGTGGGCATACCTGCTAGGTCTGCCACCCACGTCCCTGAGCGCCTACTTTCAGGGAGGGTCAAGTCTTTTCGCGCAGTGGGCAACTTTCTTCGTGCATGGCAGCTTCTACCTAGCTATAGCTGCATGGCATATACTTGAAGCCTTCCTCACACCGCCACCTGACAAGCCAGATCTATGGGTTGTCATCAACGTTGGATTAGGAGCGGCTGGGTTCGCACTCTGCTACCTCTGGTGCCTGTCGAAGCTGGTCGTGCAAAGTGAGATCATCCCGCGCTCATGGTACACATCAAAGAAGGGAAAGGCGAAAATTCAATGATTGAGAGAGGGCAACACAGCTCAGGACAATTTTCGAGATGAGGTGATAATGTTTACTATGTGTATAAAACTTGTACATACGGCTCAACTTGGAGTAGATTCTATTAGATACCCTCTGGTGCGGTTTCTGTACAACCGGTCGGTTGCAATGCGAAAAGAATTATCCCAAAATACTTCGTCCGGATTGCTTATGCACAATGAGGCGCTGGTCTTCAATGCTCAAGCACTAATTACACCTCACGTAATCTTACTTCCACCAACTCATTCGCAAATCGGGTCTCTTATCTTTCTCTATGTATCGCTATGCAATCAATGAGCTGGCAAAATAGCAGCAATGGTCTCATCCCGTGCCTTCTTCAGGAAAGGCATCAAAGCTGTGCCTCCAGTTCCAGTGAGCTTGTTCGCCCCGTTCCCCTGCCCTTCTTGGGATATGCTGCTCGAGACGCCGGCAAGGTTCTTGACTCCACTCGAGTTCGGTTTCCTGCTTGGTAGGACGATATATCGCGTCACGATCCCCAAGTGCGCGTTGCGCAGCTCCGTCATGGCATCGATCGCGGTCTTGTAAGCCTCGCTGCACCTTCTCTGCTCCTCACTATCGCCCTCCTGCAGGGCGAACGTCCGCAGGCTCCCCATGCGGCTGACTGCCTGCAGGAACCTCATGTGCGGACCGGGCATGTAGGTCCGCACCTCCTCGTGGAAGCTCGGCGTCTGCTTCTCGCCCGGAGCGGGCGCGTGCGGCGAGCTGTGGCGGTCGGCGGTGTGTTCCACCCCCAAGACAATATCCAGGAACTGGATCAGGCTGCTCTGGCCATTGCTGCCGCCTCTCCACTGCTGCCACTCGCCGCGGCCGTCGCCTTCGTCATAAAACACCCCGCGCGGCAGCCCTGCATGGCCCATGTTCTTGCTGCCAGCGAGGAAGGGGCGGATGTCATGGTAGAACACGTTGGGGTCGCAGCGCTCGTGCATCCGCTCCAGCATTGCCTTGAGGCTGCGGATGCAGCTGGTTACTGACTCAAACGCGGTTGTGATGGCTGCGTAGTCGTGGACGTGGATCGCTTTCATGGCCCGGAGCACGGTCGGTATCACTGGGCCGCCGAGGGCTTCCATCGCCACGGAGACCATGTAGAACCACGACTCGGACTCGGTGCCAGTAAATGTGAACTGCGCTGTCAGAGAGTCTAGGTCGCTTGGCGAAGCCCCTGAGGAAGTCACATCGTAGTTCCAGAGGTTCAGAGCGGCGTACGTGGCGACAGGGGGGAGCTCAAGGCGGCGAGATGCAGCCAGGAGGGGAATGGATAACGCTGGCGGAAGCACCTGGATACCTGTATCAGCATTGATTCGCACGCTCGAAGCTCGGGGTGCTCACTTCTTCTGGAGAATCGCCGCCCCATATATAAGCATGAGCTAGAAAGGCGAGGATGGAATATGCTCGTCGCCATTCCAACTCGCTTCTTAGATGGTCTACGGAGATGATGGGAAGCTGCAAGACCTGATTTCGCAAACACCTAGTCCTGAGAAGTTGTGGTAGTTGAGCTATTATTTGCTCCCAGGGCTCGTAAGATGGATGCGTCAGAAATTTGAGCGGAGCTTTTGAAGGTAGGAAAGCATTGTTGGAGACGTGAAAGGTCCTGAGAAGATCTTCCTCTTCTAGCAGAACAGCAGTCGTTGGAAGGATAGCGTGAGGCGACATAAGTGTTCTTTGATAAACGCCACTAGGGGTATCCAGGGGTATCTCGGTACAATTTGCGTAAGGTAGGTGATGATCAATAAGATATGGTGTCTAATCCGTAAATAAGTGTAAGATGTGGGAAAGTAAGTTGTACCTATCCTCCGTCTGTTTGATGAAATTGTGCCCATGATGTTATAATCCGAGGTCTCAAGGGAGGTGAATCCCAGTCCATGTTCTTAACTCTATTACTGACCATCTCCCGGGCGGTTCCTTGGAATTCCCCGGCGTTCAACACCATTCCCGTACGATTTTCCAAGAAAGAACAGTCTTATTAGTGAGTGGATCTCGTCTAGTCTCGGTTATTACAGGGCCGTTCACGTTCTTCATTGCATCCGCGCCGACGTCAGACCCAGGTGGCGGGCCATCCTGCTGAAGCTGATGTGCATGTTGCGGAAACGGAAGATCGGAGGTGAAGGTGGGTCTCGGAATCGGAAGTGCGGTTCAAAATTTTGTACGGAAAGCAGAAAGGTGCCCCGCCGAGCACCGCACCGTCAAGCCGGGCCACAGCACATGGACTCACTATAAGGTATTCGATGTGATGCACACCTAGGAAGGGGGGGTAAGCAAACCCCCTTTTCTAAGCAATTGTACTTCTAGAGTAGGACTCCCAGCCAAAATGGACTTCAAAGCGCTTCTAAAGGCCGTCCAATCCAGCGGCACCGCCACGTTCCCTGCAAAAGCCAGCTCTGCTGAATACGCTCGATCGTTAGATGCACAAAACCCTTTGCGATCACTTCGCAATGAATTCATTTTTCCGACTAAAGATTCGTTAAAAAGCGTTTTGGCGAGCAAGCTCACAAGTACGTCATGACCCCTAATTGTCATAACCCTAACCCTCGTATCCTTGCTTCCCCCTTTTTATAGCCACCTACTGATGACCATTAGACGGAGCAACCGAGAACTCCAATGGAATTGAAGAGACACAAGCAAGCGACAATTGCGAAGCTGTCGTATATTTCTGCGGCAATTCGTTGGGCTTACAACCCAAGGCCGTCCAGTCATCTATCAATACGCAACTTTCGACATGGGCTAACATTGGGGTCTATGGGCACTTCAATGCCGTGCCAAACTCCTCATTAGCCCCATGGCAAGATATGGCTGAACAATGTGCGATCAAGATGGCACCCATCGTTGGCGCTCAACCAGCTGAAGTGGCCATCATGAACACGCTAACCGCCAATCTTCACCTTCTCATGGCGAGCTTCTACACGCCGGATGCTAAGCGACACAAGATCATTCTGGAGTGGAAGCCATTCCCTAGTGATTACTACGCGATCGAGTCACAAATCCGCATGCATGGTCTCGATCCAGCCAAGTCAATGGTTGAGATCTACCCAGATGAGTACCAGCAGGGAGGACACTATATATCGACCTCTCACATCCTGGCAACCATCGACGAGCATGCAGATGATACTGCCCTGATACTCCTACCAGGCTTGCAGTACTACAGCGGGCAGGTGTTTGATATGCCTACCATTACCAACTATGCCCAGGACCGCGGCATCGTCGTTGGCTGGGATCTTGCGCACGCTGCTGGAAATGTGCCAGTACAACTCCACGACTGGAATGTGGACTTCGCCATGTGGTGTACGTACAAGTACCTGAATGCCGGACCAGGCGCTATTGCCGGTGCGTTTGTCCACGAGAAACATGGTGGCATCAAGACGAACGAGGCCGGCAAGCTGGAGTTTCGAAATCGACTATCGGGATGGTACGGTGCGGACAAGAGCGTGAGGTTCGAGATGTCCAAGACGTTTCAGCCAATTGTCGGTGCTGGAGGGTTCCAACTGAGCAACCCCAGTGCTATAGACCTAGCAAGTCTCCATGGTGCACTAGAAACATTCAGCAAAGTGACGATCCAAGAGTTGAGGGAGAAGAGTCTGGTGCTCACTGCATACGCCGAGTGGTTGCTTGACGAGATTGTGAAAGAAGATAGTAACGGCAAGAAGGAGTCAGATCCAGCATTCACCATAATTACGCCACGAAATCCGAAAGAGCGCGGCGCGCAGTTGAGTATTTTGCTGAGAAAGGGTCTGCTGGAGAAAGTTAGCAAGGCCTTTGAGGAGGCAGGAATAGTCTGTGATCAAAGAAAGCCTGATGTGATTCGTGTTGCACCAGTCCCTATCTACAACAGCTTTGAAGATGTTTGGAAGTGCTTAAACACTCTACGAAAGGTTATCCTGGACAAGATGAAGTATAGATAAAAGTAGACATTCAGGCCATTTCAGGATAGATTCACTTTTGTATTTAAAAAGAGGTTCAAAGAAGCATTCCAAAAGGTTACCAAGCGCTTTTAATGTTTGATATACTATGCTATGGTCTGATTCCCCTCTCCGGTGTTGGTCAATATGTGTAGACAACTTATTCTGCGTTGATTACCTCATTAACAAACGTTGCTTATCCAACCGACATATGCTGCTTGTCCGATTAATTGGCGTTACTTACCCAATCGACAGGGAGATGGTCATTCATTATATCGTAGTATAGACCTTTCTTGACGAGATGTATAGTGTAGGTGTAGGATGAATACGGATGAACGAATGCCTTCCTGGCTCGCTGACTCGTCGGTCTCTTTGTTAGAACACATTCAATTGTCTGTGGCTACCAACAACTTCAGAGCTTGAGGTGCCACCTTTGCTAATTTTTCCTATCTCACGAACCGCGTCGCTGTGTTCGTGCTATTTCCGCAAAGCCATTTCCGCAAATCTGTTCTGGTGACCACTTTTCGACCGGAACTTTCTTCAATTCAAGGAGATAGGAGGGTACCGGAGCGGAGGCAAATCCGTCGGATACGGCTGAGTGGAGCTGATGGTGCCGCTAGGGAACATAGCCAGGCATTACTACGGACCCTGGCGTTACATGTGAATGGTCATGTTAGTGTTAGTGCAACAACATTGGCTGACTTGACAAGATGCAAACTTATCCATGAACCCGTGGAGTGGTAAATCATTGAAAGACTGAAATGTGAATTCTGTCCATCCTTTGTCGAATGCCATCCAGTTACTGTACGAAATTTACTCCGAATTACGCAGAAGAAATCAGTGCTTCATCAGTATCACCTCCGTATCATGGGCGATGACAATAGCGACTTTGTTAACGGGGCAATGTTGCTCCCACGGCCAGCTGAACGAGTTGCTCAGCAGCCTCCAGACGTTTGGTGAGACGATTACCCTTTCAACGTAATGGAGCCATTGAACTAATAGCAATGTTAGGTCGATCGTGAACGACGCAGCTGCAAATTCACCTGTAAGTACTGGAAGCAATATACACTATATCACACAGCGTCTTGACATCCTTATGCTTGCTCCAAGATAAAACCTGTAGTGAATATGGGACAGGGATTCTTGTAAGTTACCTCAAGACAGAAGTCGGTCAAGCTTACTGATTCTGTTTTCTCTGGGCATAATACTTATGGAGAATCTCGATAGTGGTTATAATCCGCCGGATTTCATCCTTGACGCTGCAAAGAAAGCACTCGATAGAGTAGACGCAAATCAATACTCTCCAACCAAAGGACGTGCAAGCTTGAAGAAGGCGCTTGCATCTCACTATTCCAACACCCTTGGACATGAACTTAACCCCGAAACGGAAGTGACGATCACGACCGGCGCAAATGAGGGTATTTTGAGTGCATTCATGGCATTCGTAGAGGAAGGAGATGAAGTCATAGTCTTCGAACCATTTTTCGATCAATACATCAGCAATATTCAGATGGCAGGCGGAGTTGTCCGTTATGTTCCTATGATCCCACCGGCAAGCGGAGACACGACTACCACATCATCGGGAGACTGGTTAGTAGACATGGACAAGTTGAGAGCAACATTCACATCAAAAACACGGATGTTGGTATTGAACTCGCCTCACAATCCTGTGGGAAAGGTCTTTTCTGTGGAGGAGCTGAGTGAAATCGGAGAGTTGTGTGTTAAGCACCGTATGATCATCATATCAGACGACGTATACGACAGTCTGACTTATGTGCCGTCCAAGCGCATGGCCACACTCTCACCAGCCATCTGGGATTTGACTCTTACGGTTGGCTCCTGTGGCAAGACTTTCTACGCTACTGGCTGGCGAGTTGGATTTCTTATCGGGCCTGAGCATCTAATCAAATACGTCAGCGCCGCGCACATGCGAATCTGCTATTCTAGCCCCAGTCCTTTGCAGGAGGCATGCGCATCTGGATATGAGCTTGCGAACAACTTCGGCTTCTGGCAAAAGTCACAGGAAGATATGAAGGGCAAGATAAGGCGGTTCACACAAGTGCTCGATGAGCTGGGGTTGCCCTATACCGATCCACAGGGAGGATACTTTGTTTTGGTCAACTTCTCGAAGGTCAAGTTTCCAGAAGACTACCGCTTCCCTGCTCACATTGAATCGCGCCCGAGAGACTTCAAATTGTGTTGGTTTCTCATCGTCGAATTCGGTCTGGCTGCTATCCCACCAAGCGAGTTCTATTTGGCCGAGAATTCTCACGTGGCCGAGAACTACTTACGCTTCGCTATTTGCAAGGAAGACCATATCTTAGAAGACGCAAAGGACAGACTTAGGCAGTTGAAGAAGTACATCCTATAAGGCGGATTGGTCAATTCACTTCTTGTGTAGGCAAACGCAGCGACATTTGTACAATCTACAATTACATGTGAAACAAATGACCTTCCAAGACCACTATCAACGAGTCAAACAATTATAAAATAACTAGATTCCGATTACCTCTCTTTTTTGAACCCTTCAACTCTGTCTGCTGCGACGGCATGCGAGCCTTGGGGTAGGTCGAAAATTTTCCCTGGGTTCAGTATCCATCTATTCTCAAATTAGCACATCCCGGGACCAGTATCAAAGGATGAAGGGCTAATACTTAGGATCTAATGCCTGTTTCAAAAGCCTCATGATATCTATCGTGTTCACACCGAGCTCATCGATGAGGCATTCCTTTGAAATTTGGTAATTAGGTAACTGGGATCTCGAATGGAGAACGGAAATCAACGGGAGACAGTTCAACTTACCATTTTCCCCATGCCAATGGCATGCTCGCCAGAGACCGTACCCTCCATCTCCAGTGCCCGGTCCATCATACGGTGGACAATCTCCTTTAGGATTGCAGTATGTGTCCGGTTTTTCGGATCGTACATTAAAGCCTCGTGAAAGTTGCCATCCCCTACGTGCCCTACGACGCTTGCGAAGCCCAATTTCTCCCCGTCAGCTTTCGACAGTTCAATGATTTCCGCCAGACGCGAGATAGGCACTGCGACATCCGTAGACCAGATCGAATATCCTTCGGGCTTGATAGAGGTCATTGTCCAAAGAGCCTCTTTTCTTGCGGCCCAGAGGTCTTTTTCTTCTTGTTTGTTCTTCGCGAAGACATATCTGGTTGGGTGATATGGCTCCAGTAGTTTTCTGACAAGAGATATGTCACCTTGGAGATGCTCTTTCGTAGGGCCGGAGAATTTGAGGAAGAGCGTTGCTGTCTCATCCCACTTGTTTCTGACTGCTGCACTTCCATGCCTGTTTACCACTCTCATCTGAGTGTCATCCATCAACTCTATTGCGGCTACTTGAACCCCAGAACGGATCATCTTCGTCGCAGCGGAGGCAGCAGCACTGATAGTCGGGAACGAGATGACTGCAACGCTCGTTTCCTGAGGAATGACAGCTAGCTTGAGTGTGATTTCAGTAATGACACCAAGGGTGCCTTCAGCACCAACGAACATAGTAGTTAGGTTATAACCAGCGGAAGTCTTCCGGGGTCGTCGCCTCGTCTTAATGACTTCACCATCTGCGAGCACTGCTGTCACATTGATAACCCAGTCCTTCATGGTACCATAGCGAAACGCATTGGTCCCACTACAGTTAGTTGATATCATGCCACCAATTGTAGCGGTAGGGGAGGGGTCCAGAGGAAGGAAGAGGCCTTCTTTCTCAATCATGGTGTTAAGATCAACCCAGTTAACGCCAGGCTGTACGACAATGTCCATGTCGTCTGGATGAAAGGCTATGACCTTGTCCATATGGGTAAAGTCAAGAACGATGCCACTATATGGTGATGAGAAACTACCTTCTATAGAGGAGCCAGCTCCAAATGGGACTAAAATCAGGTAAAGGGTATGTAAGTAGATTATATAAGTCTCTCTCGTGTATTGAACGCTTACCAATGGGAACATTGTGCTGAGAACATATGCTTACTACTTTAGAGATGTCCTCAGTAGATCTCGGGTAAACAATTGCAACAGGTCGCCCACTAGAATTCGAAGAAGCCCAATCGGACCAACCATGCCTTTCTATGTCATCAATGTCAAAGCTGACGACGTCGTCACCAAGAACGGCCTCTATCTCCCGTGCTGCCTATATACGATAAGCTTCGAAGACATGCAGGCATCACGAATCTCGTTTGCTGACTGAAAGCATGCCCTTATGGTCGGCATATTTAACAGGATGCAATCTCTGTTGCTTTTCACCCGGGGTAAACAAGGTGACCTTGGACAAGATCAGTCCACTAACAAAGGCTGTTGTAGCTAAAACGGCAAGTAGTGCCGGCGAGGCCATTCGGTGTTTTAAAATCTGTGTTACGGGCTTGGGGTTGGTTGAGTACGGTGACTTGGGCGGCATAAAGACACGCTGCGGCCGTGATTTACCACGCGGGACGACCATTCTTCGCCATGCAGTGGCCGAGAGACGGAGGGGAGTCTGCATAGTGATGTTCATCTGCGTTGTTGACGCACTTGACACGGTGAGAGAGCAAGACAGTCCAGCAAGAGACTAGGTCTGAGGAAAGTTGCGCGTAGCAATGTGTACTTCCACTGTGATAGGTGAGGTGAGGTAAGATATCGATTCATTTAGAAGAACCTTTTTCAACTGTAACTTGGACGATAACAAAAAACTCAATACGAATGGATAGTGACTAAGAGATGAGATAGGTTTCCGATTTGGGTGTCTTAGCAAAGAATGTCCCGCCCCGAGGGAGGTAGATCGACATCCGCCTCTCATTTTGCTGTAATCCGTCGTTCCACATCCGCCATGTGGAGCCGTTGTCTCCCGTTTCCGGCTCCAGGGGTGGAAATGCCACCATAATCCATTCAACGGCCGTCTCCTAATCGGAAACCTCCATTGGTTCGATTGAAACCGGACATCAAGCACAATCGATTACACTCTATATTAGGAATTACTAGACCTACGCCGTGTTTGCATGTCAAATACTTTCTCGTAGACGGGCCTCAAGAGTGTCGCAAGTACTCCTCCACCAGGGTAATAAACGATCATTCTTAGAGGGTGAAGATACTTAGTGCTGAGAGTCGTAATATTCATCTAGCTCTCCAATATTCTGTTTATTACTATGAGTCCATCAACTTCTATAAAGGTAGTAATGCCTTGTTGAGGAGGTAGTGGTAACTTTGGCGAACTAACATTATTACCCTGGCAGAGGAGGAGTTTGCGATGATTTCGAAGTATCAACCTAATAACAAAAGTTCCTACACCAAGGATCAGAACAGAACCAATCCTTGGTATTTGCTTCTGATCAGTTCCTCCCAGTCTACGACTTCACCCTGGTTTGCCCTCTGCCAGATCTCGTCAAGAAGTCTATGAGCAATGCAAATATTGCCAAATCCAATCGTTGTCTCCATGACAGTGAGTCGATATTCTACAGTCAAGCGATTAGGTTTTGTCATACTGCCAACTCCAGCCATAAAAAGAGGAAATAGTAAATGTGCTTCCATCTCTGACCCTGGCCTGATAAGCGAGAGTGCTGATAGGATATTGTCCGTTGCTTTCTTTATTTGCACATCGTTGTTCTTCAGGGCTCTAGTGACCTGAAGCAATCGCATGATACTAGCCCACTGCAGAGCGAAGCCCATTGCTCTTGCCTCAGACATGGGTCTGGTCTGATCTATGTACTCTGGTGGAGTCCAACTTTGCAACTCGATCTCAATCTCTTGTGCCTCTTTGACAAAATGGTCGCTCGAGTAGTGATGGCGACAAGCAGCTAAGCTATTGATTCGTGCGACAGTCTCGTATAAACTCACACAGACCCCGAATAGCGGATGTATCATGAATATTTCTGGAGACATTAGGCTGCTATTTACTTGAAGATGATGTCCAATTCTTCCCGGTACCAGCTCGGAGGTGATGGACGTAACGCAGGAAAGATAATTATATGTTTCCAATAAGATGTTTCCGGGAGGATCGTCAAGCTGATCGTCAAGTTGAGTCAGAAGGGATCTTGCTCCATGTAGATGAAGCAGCCATTTTCGTGAAGTTCCGATGCAGATCTTTGATTATATAAGTCTTGAGCATTTCGTCAAAGGGGTGTTGAGTGCCTACCTCTGCTAAACAGAGCATGAGTGTTGTCGCGAGAGGCCAAATGGGATCCTCGCGGTTATCAAGCTCCGCTATCAATTCTTGCAACGCTTTACTACGATGGACGCAAAGATCATGTTCAAAATCGGGATAGACTTTTGAAAGGTGGCACGTTGAGAGTGCAAGGAGTGCGTGCCGAACCCCAACATTCTCAAGTGCCATGGGCACAATCATATGCAAGAACGGATTCAGCCTATCTTCAACCAATACGAGGGCTCGCGATACCGATTGTAAGAAGTGGTTGAGGTAATGTCTCTCTGCTATCGGCCAGTCTTTCAAAGAGTGAGGTGTAACGCCTGTTAAGTTGTTGAGTGCGGTAGACGGGAGGAAAGTTGCTAGACCCAGCTCATCGTCGATGGCACAAGGAAGCCCCAGCGATGTAAGAGCTGTGCTGTTGTCGAGTCTTGCTATTCGTGCCGTCTCGTGTTGGTTGTCCGATTCTATCAACGCCAGCCAGTCTGGGAAAGACGATAGTATGGACAGACTATGGTCTTCATGATTACCAGGAGCCGCCCACGTCTGAAACGCATATGATGTAAGAAACTCATCCGTGATACATGACAATGTTGTCTCCGGCTGGGTTGATTTATCATGAACATCGACTTGGACACATGTTAAGTGAAGGCGTTCACAGTCGGTGCATACAGGCCATTTCTCGTCGCATTTCTTGCGTCGCCGTCGACAGCTTAAGCATCCCGTCGTCGTCTTCTTGTGCTTGGCTTTCTTTCCTGCTTCCACAGATCTTGAGGAGGCAATCTGGTTCTGATCATTGCTTGTTCCATAACTGCAAAATAGCGACAATCGTTTGCACCGAGCACAGGGTGTGTCTTTGGTACATAGAGATTTGATTGATTTACAATTATGACAAGCTGTACTTTTGCGTCCCATTGGCTTTCACGATTCAGAGATAGTAAATGATGCCTAAATCGTTACACTGATAATTCCTAGTCACTTCAGAACCTAGAATTGATGTATCACGGGCCAGGGGATTCGAGTGGAGTCATCCGACTCCCGCCGGGGAGGTTTCGGCTACGGACCGTCTCCGACCCGCGGCCTTTTGCCACAAATCTCGCATCACAGTACCATTGTGGAGCTCGGAAGACCATTGACCGTCGTTCATTGCTGCCAGAAGCGAGGCTCCGCTGCGGTACCATGGTGCCCTGAGTGTGGATTTGCCCAAGTATGTTGAGCTGTCGTGTTTTTGGAAGATCGAGGTCTTTCATAGGTGCTGCCCGACATGTCAAAGAGCATAACGTCGAAATAACCCAATTTCCAGCAGACTCGGCCATATTCCATGGTGGCGAGGTCAAAACTCGGCAATGGCATCATTAGACAGTCCTGCAACATGGGTGGAATGGGGCAAGGTTGACGAGGAATTTGCCAAGGTACGCAACGAAGCTTGCATATAATGTTCTTGGACATCACTAATAGGTCAATTAGATGATAGCAAATAATGTACCTCGAAGACTCCCTCCAACGCAACTGGCTGATATCACTACTATCCGGCAAGCCTGGGTTGACACATGCACAAATGACATGAACGCAAAGCTAGAGAAGGCGCAAAACGATGTTCTAGTCGAGGAGATATTTCTTCCACTTCGGGATGGGACAAAATCTCGTACACTGGTCTTTAAGCCAAAGACAGCTCCCGTGGATGGCAGTCCATTGGTAGTTTTAATCCACGGTGGGGGTTTTCTCTTTGGTGCTGCAGAAATGGAGGCGTCTGCATGCATTGATCTCACTAGATCATATGGCTGCGTGTGTCTCAGTCTGAACTATAGGCTTGCTCCGGAATGCAAATTTCCAATAGCTTATAACGACTGTTGGGATTCACTTCAATGGGTGAGAGTTCTTGATCACAGGAAGGGTAGTTTGCTGACTGACGGGGGTCCAGATAGCTACAAATGTTTCCGTGTTGCAAGCAAACCCAGAGAAAGGGTTTATACTGGGTGGTACCTCTTCCGGAGGACAAATGACTACTGCACTATCTCACATTGCACGCGATGAAAGCCTTTCACCCCCTTTGACAGGAGTTTACCTCAACGCAACATCTATAGTTCAAGAGAACGCGGTTCCGGATAGATATAGAGAGTTATATCGTAGCGGGAAGCAAAACGATGGCAAAGCGGGACTGTCTCAGAAAACAAGGGCCATGTTTGTTGAGGCAGTAGCGCCAGATACCGATTCAGAATTGTGGAATTTACTAGATTGGCGAAATGGCCATCGAGATCTCCCACGGACCTACTTTCAGGTCTGTGGGGCTGATATCCAACGGGATGATGCGCTGGTATATGAGCGAGTTCTGAGGCTCGAAAATGGTATTGATACGAGGGTAGATGTCTATCCAGGACTTCCTCATGTCTTTTGGTATTTATACCCCGGCCACTCCGCTTGTGATAGATTCTATAGAGAAAGATTGGAGGGATTTGCATGGCTGCTCGGCAAATAGAGAAAGCGGTCATGGGCAACCTACCAGGTGCGCGAGAATTTCGACTTAGCAGAAGCTCGCAATAATGATAGGAAGCGTGGCCCAAGGAATTGCTTTGCTATTGTCCTACACCTTGGCTCCTCTTTGGTCTTATACCGAGACTGTGTGCAATACAGAACATACAAAACTCAGAAATGGAAATGTATCTTGTATTTAAATAGAGCAAAATAACCGGCACCAACACGTCCATACTAATGCGTCCGACGGCCGGGCTTACAATATAAAAGCGAGAATTGGTTGAATTATGTGGTGGATCGGAGACATGATGACAATCTTCTAAGTGAAAAATTAACCCTTAGAGCTCCTTCACCGGGGCCACACTCTCCAACTTGGTGGATGCTGGAGCATCATCCTCCTTATCAGTCATCTCCACCCCTTCCAACATCTCCTTTCCGTTGTTGCTTTCTTCGACATCAAGGTTGCCACTCTGGTTTAATTCCTCGAATTTGGCATCAATCTGTTCGAGAGTCAAGCCCTTCGTCTCAACCCAGAAGATTGCTACAAATATGAATTGTACTACATTCCATGCAGCATTGATCATGTAGGTTCTCCATCCAATATGCTCGAGCGCTATTGGCCATACAAAGACGCTGAATAAACTAGTGAATTCGTTAGACCGTATCTAAGCCAAAATGTTAGAAAGATAGCTTACCCGCCGCAAGTAATGGAAAATGTCCACGCCGCCATTCCGTTGCTTCGGATAGAAAAGTTGAGGACCTCTGGCGGATATAGAATCGTAAGAGGAGTAATTCCAATCGAGTAGCTTCCCTGGAAAAGGAAAATTGTAGCCACTGTTCCATACACGCCAGATATATTGCCTCCTCCTCCGTATACTGCAGTAGGTCAGTATCATTCAGGAGTCAAGTACTTGTCAAGAACTTACATTTTGTAAATGCACCAACAAGAAATAGGAACAGAGTCATTCCCCCAACTGATACAAGGCACATCATCTTACGTCCGGCAACATTCATTAGAACTGTTCCAACACAGGCAACAGTAAGAGCCCATGCGTTAAGAATGATGTTCTTAAGTACACATGTTAGATTCAGAGGCTGTATGAGACTCCAGGGATGTCTTACAATTTCGAGCTGGGTATGCGTGTTGGTAATTCCAGCATGCTTGAGCATGTCGCCCAAGTAATATGAGACAATATTATTTCCTAAACCATTAGTCAGACGTGGAACCAAATCGCTACAGTACACCTACCGCTAGACATCGCGAGCACAGCAACTGATACGACAAGCATCAGGCGTCTTCGGGAGTTCGGTGTCCGCAGCACCTCTTTGTATGTCAACTTCTTTCCAGCGCGACGCTCCGCCTCGAGCGTGTTGACAATTTCCTGAAATTGCTCCAGCGCAACGGGATCTGTTCGATCTCCGTCGCTATGGGTCGATGCCAATGCGATCAATGCATCATCCAGTCTGTCCCTGTGTGCCAGCCACCGGGGAGATTCCGGCACAAAGAATAATACAAAGAAGCACAAGAAACTGAAGAGGGCCTGCAAGAGACATGGTAGGCGCCATGACCATTCCCCAGCGATCTCAGCCGTTCTATATGTGACACCCGCAGCGATTAGAGCACCTGTCCAACTTAGCAACCAAAAGAAAACCCGACCATGAACGTCTCATGAGACTTACCAACGAAGTAAATTGTGAAAATGAAACTTAGACCCGAAGCGCGATACTTCGATGGCAACGTCTCTGCCAACCAACTGTTGAAGATTAGCCTTGTGCGTCGAAAAGGGACACTACACTTACGTCGATGCGGCTATTGACGACGTGCCTGATCCAGCACCCAAAACCATTCTCCCAATGACAAACATTTCAACATTCTGGGCCGCCGTCATCAATGTAACACCGATCAGCTTCAGAAACACAGAGATCAAGACACCAGTCCTGCGTCCGACACGGTCCACCACTGGACCCATGAATGTCGACACGATAGCCCAGCCAAGGAATGATGCTGCGGCATTGAGCGACTTAGTGACTGTGGTAAGCTTCAAGGTTTCGGTATAAGAGGGAATGATGTTGATGCCGTTTCTAATGAAGTTAGTCACGAGTAAGAAGATACCAGGGTATAAATACGTACATCAACGCTGTATCGTATCCAGTTGTCTATCCAGATATTAATTTCTAAAGCAAGGGTAATCGAAACCGGCTTCATTAGTTGCTTACCGTCGCAAAGATACATGAAGAGAGGGTAGTCAAAGCTATTGTGAGCTTGCTCGACTTATAAAGTTGCAGAGGGCCCAAAGGGCCGTCGAAGAAACCCATGGTTGATTGGCTTATGGATATGATAGAATCGATGGAGGTGCTTCAGTAATGCATATCGAATGCATTCACGTTGTGGTGAGGGCCCGTCTTTTAAATCTTTGGATCGAGCAACATGATATCCTCCGTGGTGATTAGAATAGGAAAGGAGAGATGGACCCACTAAACTACTGCCATATCCCGGCGTTCCCAGGTTCGACGGCATATGCTCAATCGAGATAACACAGGCGCCAAACCCAGACAAATCTGCGGAAGAACGGAAGAGAGCTATCCACTAATGGAGAGCCTCGTCGACTCAACTTGATAAGGTTCAAAGTAGTTGAGATATTGCTGCACGGCAAATGTTGTCCGGAATTGATAGGGTTCAAGTTATGCTCTCAAAAGGGCCACTCCACACTTGATCCGTCCCGCCGGCTTACCCCGGTTCGCGGGGTATTGGCGGCCAGTGGAGAGACATAGGGGGAGTAGCGAGCAGACCCTTTGGAATTTACTAGACTACTCAGCTCGAAGCCTTGCCATAGGAAGTTTAAGCATTGCAGAAATCAGGGGTTTCACAGATTTACGTCCGTCGAGACACCGAGTGCGATTTCCGGCACTCCTCGGCAAGATGTCTCGTTGATGGTTTTTCGTTAGAATAGAAAGATATAATGGCAGATTCAGGAGATGCAATTTTTCGCTGCTAATAATTTGTATTGCAAAGGAGGTAAGTTGCTGTATTCATGCTAGGCCGTATATGTGTGTTTCCCAAACCACATTCCCAATGTCGATGACAACACCTAGTACGGCCTGGCGCCAGCGAGTTTAAGTAACTTGTCGCTCATATCTGGCATTTCTAGTGGTTGGTCCCGA
>NW_006921473.1:0-355 GCF_000392275.1 Phaeoacremonium minimum UCRPA7 | reverse complement strand
AGATGCTAACGTAGGCGAATTGTTAGCACGAATAAACTATTTGTTAAGTAGTTTAGTCAACGTTTTCCTAAGAACTAATAATTCTTTATAAGATATACTATATAGTAGCCTCTATAAGACGACCTTTTTTTATCCTTTATTGTCTTATTAAAGTAATATCGAATAGTCGATTTTAGAATGATGAGACGGTAGCTAATCAGCCTTATCTTTATCGAATACCTTTATATATTCTTTATATTAAGATGGTAGTTTTGTTTTAGGATCCTTCTTTTTCTTTACTGACAATGCTTTTTCAATGTCAGCTATATTAGTAGAGAATATTCTAACCCTTTTCTTCTTAGTTTTTCTTTTTCTT
>NW_006921472.1:0-79017 GCF_000392275.1 Phaeoacremonium minimum UCRPA7 | reverse complement strand
TTTTTTTTTTTTTTTTGAGGCGACAGGCCTCTCTCTGATTAGGGCATTATGTAGACAGCAATCTGGCACTATATTAGTTGGAAGACTCGAACCCACTAGTAGTGAAAGCGTTTGAATGCGTAAGGTGGGCACAGATGTAACCTGACTTTGTTTTTGCTCCTGATTTATCAAGTCATATCAATGGCGCTGTACTCGACAAATCATAGGAGTGATATACACAATCCATTATCCCGCGTCACCTGCTCCAAGCTTATGCATTCATTGGAGGCCCGTGATTCGCACATCGCCTGTCTCTCCCACAGCTTTTGGAGAACTTCAAGCAAAAACAACAAATGTGGCAGGAGAAAAGTCTCGCTTATGGTAGTTATGATCTTGGTCACGTCGTCTTGCAGGTGGGCGGTGGCACGTCCTCCGCACTCACTTCCCATCACAGCTATGGGCCGAGCCATGGAATTAGCTATGCAGGTCCCACATTGCTGAAAGGCTCTCGTGAGAAAGCTGATATTGACGACTATGTCCTCAATTGCTGCTGTATAGGCTTCCTGTATCAATCCTTCGATGGGTTCCGTTAGATTGGAGTAAAAGCCAAGGCAGCGGCGGTGATAGATGTTAGCGGCACCCTAAATGCTCCCCCATGCTATAAGTAGGGCCAGACGCGTAGACCCGGAAACGCTAAAGGGTATGGAAGGCGGTTTCCATTTGTCAATAAGTGTTTGTAGGAAGATCTTATCGACGGTGCGATGATCGCTACGAGAGCGGGCGGAAGAGCCTGGAGAAAAGCCATGTTCAGACAAGCTACATGCCCGTAGGGTAGTGCTGAGCTCGCTCAGCCGAGATATCGAAGAGATAAGGCTAAGAGGATAGCCGGAGCCGACTTCGACCTCCAGGAAAGGCTGCTGATCAGGCCATGGTAGATCATTCAATACCCCACCGAGACCACGCTGAGGTCAATGAACCTGTGCAGCCCAGCGAGAAGCCAGGAATATTACAATGAGCAGCAGCCATGGCGAGGAGTTAACGGCTCAAGTCGGATGAGTTGGCGAGGAGGTGGGGTGAGCAGCCGTCGATGAGACATACGGCTTGGCATGAATATAGGAGTATTGAAATGTTGCTTGGGGTTGTTTTCGATTGAGGCCATCATGGGCATTCAACCAAGATAACATTACAGGCTGTAACAATTTCAAGGGGCCGCGATAATGTTTCCGCGCGCTTTAGTGAACCGGAACATGCACGCATGGCTTGCATCAAGACTTGGCGTCGTAGATTCTGAGCAGAAGTGAGACTAAGCGTCGGCCACCTGCTGGTCAATCTGGAGAAGCACTATCCGATTGACTTCCAAGCTTGATACGAGCTCACTTCGAGAGAGAAACGTCCAGTGGAGCCATCACAAGATTTGTGTAAACTTTGCGGACACGATCAGATTTTAGCATTCGTCTAATGTCCACTCGGGCGTCATCGATCAGTCATTGCATGTTCGGTCATCTCGGCTCGCCCACTTGGTCCCGCGAGCCCGCGCTGATTGCCGGCTCCTTCGCTTGACGGCAGCGACTGAGCCGGTCGTACCGGGTGATGGTGACTATCACAGTGCAGAATGGCCTTATGCGCAACCCCAGGTTCTGTTCATGAGAAGATTTTACTTTGCATCGAGCTATAGGTGCATGACGCTTAATATTACAGAACAATTCGTGACATATGACAGCTGAGGCTTGAGGCGGGGCGGGCGTATCTTGGCATATCTTGGTCTATTTACGTCGCTAGGGCTAGAACCCTCAGCTGAGTGGTGGTCAGGTTAATCCTGGCAGTGGCGAATCAATCAGGTTCGAGGTCATTTGGGCGACTCACAGAAGCACCGATGCGGCTGGTTGGTGCCTTGCATCTGGTGATCAGATTCACTGATGATGACGTTGCGAGTGGCTGCTTGGGAGCTAAGTCATGACAGGATGCCTTAGCAACGACGCGAAGAACAGGAATAAACCAATGCGAGCAGAGTATCTATCTAGACAGTGGAGCACACGACAAAGAAGAACACGACCACGCTGGTAGCCAGCACAGCAAAAGCGAAGCCTCGGTCCAGTGCTGCGTAATGGATACGAGCGGTTGCGTTCGGCCGACGGCATCGACGCAGGGGCAACTCAGGCGAGAGGGTGGCTCAGTAGTGCCCAAACCGGCTTCGGAATCAAAGGATTGGCTGGACGGCGTCAGAAGAAAAGTCGTGTATGCAGGACATCAGAAGAGGTCGAGTGGGTGTGTGCAGAGAAACGGGCTTTTCACCACCCACACACACACACACACACATAGACGCACGTATAGCGCTATACTCATGTAGAGAGATATATATGGACCACGCCGACCCACTCCAATTGCCAGTAGATCCCGGATGGTGAGACTCTGGCGGGCCCAACGGTCCGGGTCTCTGTCTAACTATTGGCCTCCGGTGCCCGCGTGGCGCCCGAACTATCGGTATTTCTGTGGATACGAGCAAGTGAAGTAGCTCCAGGTGGTTTAGTCTCTTCTCCAGTTTACTAACCAAGAGGCTTGAGAGGCTACACGGAAGAAAAGAGAGACAACCGAGAGACAACAAAAGACTCCTCAGCTTGCCCACCAGGACCACGTAGCCCGCGGATACACACGTGCACCGTGAAAAGCCCAGACGCTGAGTGGAACTTTCCGATTCCCAGCCCGCCTTTTGCGCTCTGGCTGGTCCACTCGCTAACAAAATCCAACGTCTTTTGTCCACACACCACCCGCCCGCCCTCCATCTTAACGCCCACGCCCCCCTGACTAACTGACTAAGGGAAATGGGATACTCAATGTGCACTAGGCGCCCGTTTCATCCGAGGAAAACTCCATCCACAACTTGCTTCTCAGCAAGTTACCAAGGACTACCTTGACTGCGCTTGACTACGGTCTCGCTTCGCTTCTCCCAGGTCGCCTTCCATGATTCCTCGGTGGAGCCCGTTGTCGGGGCACTCCCAGTTCGGTCTCGACCACTATGACTGTAGGCGCCCAGCGCTACCTGCAGGATGATGCAACAATTGCAGGCTTTTCACGATTCCCATGTAGAAATCAGGGGCGTGCAGGCCCGAGTGGGCACCGCCCAACTGGCCGATCACCAGCCATTCCGCTCGTATTCTGCCTGTTGCTATCCTTGGATACTCAAAGAGCCCCAGAATTCAGATGCGATGGCCCCCCCTGCTCTCTCGATCTCCCGATCGCCCGATTTGGCTGATGAGGCGTCAACGAGGCCTTTTTAGGGGAGCCTGCTCCTCCTGATCTCCAGGTCAACGTTGGATTGTGTCTCCTCTCACTCCGTCAGTCAGTCGACAAGAAGAAAAGAAGGACGCTTGGGTTAATAGGCCAGTCATTCGCTAGACCTTTTTAAAAGGCTATATTCGCAACCCGTTTCGTTAGGGTCGCCAGTCATTCGCTTCAGCAAGAGAAAGGAAGAGTCAAGTCAGGATCAAACATTCAAGATGCGCGCCGTCTATGCAGGATTGGGCGCCCTCGCCCTCGCGACCGTCCAGGCCTGGGAGTACCCCTACTGCGTACGTTTCGACTTCATTGCAGAAGCAACACACATGGCATGATACATGAGACTAACCCTGTCCCAGGAGCACGATGGCTGCTATCGCAACCTAATTGATTCTCGCTATGAGCAGGAGGCCAATGAGTTCTGCCCTGAGTTTCTCTCTGGCACCACCACTGGCGCCGCCGCCGTTCCCACGGATTTTGGCGGCTGCCCCGATGTCACTGCCCTATCCTCCGCCTGCTCATGCATCACCTATGCCCTGACAGCCAGCAGCTCATCGTCCGTGGTCGTGTCAACCACCAGCTCTTACCCAGTTCAGACTACCACGTCTGTGGTTCCTACTACCAGCTCTTATCCTGTTGAGACATCCTCCAGTGTCCCGGTCTCGAGCAGCAGCAGCGTCTATGAGACCACTTCCACCTCTACTGAGGATTGTGAGACCAGCACAAGCGTGTCTGTCCCTCCCACCACCACATCCTCTGAGGACTGCGAGGAGAGCAGCACCTCCAGCTACCCTGTCTCAACCACCACGAGCAGTGTCGAGACAACTCCCTACCCAGAGAGCTCTACCTCGTCTACCTCGTCCACTGAGATCAGCTCGACCTATCCCGTCTCTTCCAGCAGCGTTGAGACGACACCTTGCCCGGAATCATCCACTTCTTCCGTTGTGCCAAGCTCCAGCTATCCCGTGACCACAAGCAGCGTGGAGACCACTCCCTGCCCCGAGAGCTCAACTACTTCCGTTGTCGAGTCCTCGTCCAGCTACCCTGTCTCCTCCTCCAGCAGCGTTGAGACAACTCCGTGCCCCGAGAGCTCGACGTCCTCAACTGCGGTCAGCTCCACCTACCCGGTGTCTTCTAGCAGCGTCGAGACTACCTCAAGCTACCCTGTCGAGACCACCCCTTGCCCTGAAAGCTCGACATCCTCGACTGTTGTTAGCTCCACCTACCCAGTCTCTTCTAGCAGCGTTGAGACTACCCCATGCCCTGAGAGCTCAACATCCTCAACCGCTGTCAGCTCCACCTACCCTGTGTCTTCCAGCAGCGTCGAGACAACTCCTTATCCGGAGAGCTCCAGCTCAGTTGAGACTACATCTTGGACCACCTCAACTGTCTACACCACCACCGTCCGCACTGTGACTTCTTGTGCCCCTGAGGTCACTAACTGCCCCAACAAGCCGCACACCACCACTGAGACAATTGCCGTCTCTACCACCGTGTGTCCGGTGACTGAGACTACCCCAATCGTCACCAAGACCTCGGTCATCTCTCAACCGTCCCAGTCTCAGCCGGCGACATCGTACACCACCAGCACCGTGTACACGACAACTGTTCGGACCGTCACCTCTTGCGCCCCCGAGGTCACCAACTGCCCGAACAAGCCTCACACCACCACCGAGACTGTGGCTGTCTCCACCACCATCTGCCCTGTCACCAGCGAGGTTCCCCACAGCTTCACCACCTACTACCAGCCCAGCTCTTCTCCTCAGCCTCCTGTTGAGAGTGAGACCTCCCCCGCCCCGGTCCCTGAGACTACCACCCCTGTTGAGACTGAGACATCTCCGGCTCCGGTTCCCGAGACCTCCACCCCTGTCGAGACCGAGACATACCCTGCCTCTCAGCCCGAGGCCTCTCAGCCAGCTACCACTTACCCTCAGCAGCCTCAGACCACCATCAGCACTGTGGCTGCTACCACCCCGGTTGGCTCTACCTCTGTCCCCGTTGAGTCTCCCAGCGCCACCACGACCGGTCCTGTCCAGGTCACCAACGCCGCCGTCCGCCTTGGCTCCGGCGTCGAGTTTGCTGCCGCCGCCATGGTGGTTGTTGCTCTTCTCTAAATCACATAAGCAATCTTTTCGAGCTGACTAGCTCGTCTTTCATTTCTCTCCTATCATTTATCAAAATGTCCATACGGCTTTATCATGGGCCAGCATTTATCACGACTGCATGACGGAAAGGTTTTAATCCGGGATCATTGGCGGTTGGAACATACACAAAAGGGAAATTTTTGGCCACGGACGGACTTGGGGTTATCAACACTTATTGGTTATTGTAATACAGTACATAATTACTGTCACATAGATTGCTCCAAGGTAGACTCAAGATTGGCTGCATAGCCGACCTAATTATGCTTCTCATGTATATATTATACCACACAATTGAGGAAATTTTACTGAATTAACTCCAGTTGAGATTATCTTGATCCGGTACTAATTAGCGATCTTCTCGTTTAGTCCAGGCCACCCCCTTGTTCCCGCTGAATCAACCAAGTCTTCATTTCCATAGGTAATAAGCATCGAAATACTGGGCCCGCGAATTCCTTGAATGAAGATCCTTGCTAGATCCCGGAGGCGGTTCTCATACTAAAAGCAAATCGAGACACTATGATCCGTCACTGAACGAAATCCATCTAGGCAGTTGATGGTTCATCCGTGGTTCTTCCCAGTGACCCGCCCTGAAGAGACTCTGGTGCTACAGACAACCCATTTTCCACTCTTTTTCTCCGGGTCCATCGTTTCTGGAAGCGCTGGAGCGATGTTGCCAGGCAGCCCCATCCTGTCTCGCCTTGATCATACTGGTTTTGTGTTCATCTCTGAGCGAGACACTCTCCAGCCGCCTGTACGGCATCAGCGCATCACTGGTCGCTTTCACCCTTGGCCCATAATTGCTGAAGCATCTCAGCTAATTGTCCCCAGATGCGTCTTGGCAACTCGTGACCGACGTTCTCCCACAAGACATATTCGGCGCCTGGTATCGCTCGCGCCAGTGCCTCTCCATGAATCTCTCCAAAAATCGGGTCCTTCGCTCCCTGAACGACCACGGTTGGACTCTTTACCTTCTTGAGCGTCTCTACTCCTGGCCAACCTTCTCCTTCATGCGATGCCATGCCATGATTAGGCCCTTTACTGTACAAGGTACCGCTCTTGGCCTCCCGCTCTACGATTCGCCGCGTCAAGGCCTCAAACTCTTTTCGCCCTTCTTCGTCGGGTTCCGTGATGAGGGCGTCATATAGCTGCATATTATACTTAATGTTCATCTCTCTCTCATTTCCGGAACCCGCAAGAATGGGCTGAAAACCTAGATCAAGCCCTTCCTTCATGGGTAGCTCGGGGCTCACGCCGGGGGATGTCAACAACAGTGCAAGGCTCCGGACTTGTTGAGGTCTGCGTGCGGCGACGATGTATGCGACGGGACCTCCCTTACTCACGCCAACGAGGTGAAAGCCTTTTGAAGGTGCGCTAAGCCCGAGGTGGTCAGCTAGGCCCTCAACGTCCGTCGACATATCACCGATGGAGTAGCCGCCAGGTACGGGGAACTCGGTTGAGAGGCCAGTATCGCGCGGATCATAGCGAATGAAGAAGCGGTTCTTGCCACCGCCAGCCGAGTTGAGCTGCTCAATCATGGTTTCGGGCCATTCGAGCATAGAGCCCGCGTTGCCCGGGACGAGAATGACAGCCGGGTCCGAGGGATTACCAAAAGTCTGGTAACAGATGCGTACTCTGTTTGGGAGGGTGACAAAGAGTTCCGGCGAGATTTCCATTTCGCAATCGTGTCAGTCTCGATTTTTTTTTGAAAAAAAAAGTGTCACAGTCGACTAATAGTCGCCAAGAAGATGATTATGTCGCGTGGGAAAGATATCTCCTCAGAGGCTCTCGAGGCTCTACAGCGCAAAGGTGTGGCGGACCCACATTCTAGGCAACACCCCCAGCCACCAGTACAAAACCCTCCAGTAGGTAGGTCGGATTAAACCCTCGCATTCTGGAGATGATCGGAATAATATTCTAGCCGAAGTCACTCTATACAAAACGAAACGGCTTTGCGGCACGGTTCCTGTTATTCACATAAAGCATTAACGGGACTTGTTGCATTTTCTCGTGCCCAATCTTTGTCCATAGACCTGGAATGAGATCTGAGTTATCGGCCAATCCAATGTAGTGACTGAGGGCAGGCAGCCACGGGTCAACAGCCTAAACGCAGCTCACGGCCCAAATACTCCATAAATGCATTGTGCGAGAAAAACGATGTTTCTACTGCGTGTATGGATTTGCAAAATAATGCTCTTGACATTGCCCTGTATGGTCAGCATCGTCGTTGTGAATTCAATATCGGAGAGAGTCCACCATACCAATTTCTAATTCCTGCATTTCACACACAGGGTTTATTTTGTCTGGTGCGAATCCTCTGATTGATGCACATTTTGTCACTCTACCAAAGCCTTCAGGTATTTGGTTTTTACACAAGACAAAACGACAAATAATCTTGAGTCCTAACGACACCGAGCGTGATAAGTCTGCTTCCCATCTATTGAAACTGATTCTATTGGCACCTACTCTAATACTGTCTAATTCTCAAAGCATGAGGCTCGTTAATACATTCAATTACGAGCTTCATGAATTCCTCGAGTCTGAGATACCTCGTTATGCCATACTCTCACATACCTGGGGCGACGAAGAAGCCAGCTTTCAAGATATGCTTTCACCTCGTCAAGCCCTCGGCAAAGGATATGAGAAAATTCAACAGGCCTGCCACTTGGCAAGACAAAATGGCTTCGCTTTTCTGTGGGTTGATACCTGCTGTATTGACAAGTCGAGTAGTGCGGAACTCAGCGAGTCCATCAACTCCATGTTTCAGTGGTACGCGAAGGCGGCTGTATGCTACGCGTTCATTGCAGATTTACCTCCGGACGGCTTAACCGAAATGATTCTCCCCAAATGCCGCTGGTTTACTCGAGGCTGGACACTCCAGGAGCTGCTTGCTCCTGATGTTGTTGAATTCTATGACAGTGACTGGAACAAGAGAGGAACAAAAAAGCAGTTTGCGTCCGTCATTTCAGGCTTTACAGGAATCCCGATCGACATTCTCCGAGGACACGCACTGATCTCTGATTCATCTGTGGCACCAAGAATGTCGTGGGCTGCTCGTAGGCAAACTACCCGTGTTGAAGACATGGCGTATTGTCTCTTGGGGATTTTCAACCTCAACATGGCGCTGCTGTACGGCGAAGGCAGCAAAGCTTTCCGACGTCTCCAAAACGAAATTATTCAGACTAGCAATGACTTGACTATATTTGCTTGGGATGCTCCCAAACTTGTCAACGCGCAATTCCTCTCCCTTTTCGCGACAGCCCCTAGAGCTTTCGCGGAAAGTCGCTCTATCATACCTTTACGCAACAATCTGTCCAACTTCACTGTAACAAACAAGGGTCTATTACTCGCCGGTGATATACCGCTGCGAGTTGCCGTGGTTCGCACGGAGGGCTCTACTACAGAGACATTGTACGGTCTCAACCTGGGAGCTTTTCAGAAGGCGCCTTACTACAATCCACATGATAGAGGTATTTACCTCCGAAAAGTCGGCCCAAGGCTTTTCTATCGGGTCGGGAATTATTCCCTGTCAGACTTCGGCAAGAATGAGATCCGCAAAATTGGGATGTTTGATGCCAGTGACAAATTCATTCTCATCGACCCCACCACTTCCAGCATAGTTTCCATGTCTTCCTTCAGGAAACATGCACTCCACGTCCCGCGACACCCTAGTTTCAAGTTGAAGAAGTCCTTTCCAGGGATTTTATGGGACCACACGGACAGAGTTTTCCTCAAACTAGACCCAAACGGATTAACAAGATATTCTATGGTCATTGGTATGTTGTTCGAAGGCTTATTAAGAGAAACGCCTGTGAAGGTCGTAGTTCTATGCGACTATAGAAGAGCAATTCCTATCTTCAAAGTGTTCCAGTTATCTCAACACCCTCGAGAAGCAGCATACATTTTTCAACAAAGCCACAGCGAGCGTACCATGTCTTGGGAAGATCTCGAGCTTCATGCAACCAGCATTAAAGGTCTATCTAACTGGGTTGATGTTAAGGTTGGGTCTGAGATTTTTCGATTTTCTATGTCCTCAAGGGTGAGGAATATGGAGAGCACATTCGGCAACACAAAAGTTGTAAGCTTGGTCTTCGGGGTCAGCAGAGGAGATATAGATGGCTATCCTATAAATCTAGCATGCTAGGCTTTCAAAAGGTTTCTGTAATCAACTCCTTTTATCTTGTGGATTTCTGGGGTTACAGGGGACCAAGGCCATACTAGTCCGCAGACACAGCTTGTCCTCCGGGAGCTCCAAGAGCAATTTATGCGATCTAGTATGGCCTTTGAACTCTACAATTCTGGTCTTGAGAATGACACCTGATGTTACTGCGTGACATCATTGAGGGCAGCAATAGGACTGACAGTGCTTACGCCGACCGTATCCACAGCACCTGGCTTCAAGGACTGATGATCTTACTTGTCTATTCTGTATCAAGACCGTTGTGGCCAATAATCGAGAGTAAACTCGTCACCAGTCAATTCGAAGGTTAATGTCGCAATTGACGGCCAATCTATGGAAACATGATAGGTTCCGGGATACAACACTGTGTTACCCTTTTCATCTACACGGGCGAGATTTCCCAGATTCCATGCCAGATCTAACGTACGACTTTGGTTTGCTTCTATTCCAAATAGTCGTGCATAAGTCGCCAGAGCCCTGATTGGGTAAGGAGTTGGTCCATAGGTCCCTGCTACAAACCCCAGTGCCACGTAGTCGCTTACACGCTGTCCGACGTTGGTAACATTTATAGGCAACGCGGGAAACGCGCACAAGTCCAAGTAAGTTTCGTTACAGCTAGCGACAAGCATTTTGATGTCAAATGTTTTCGGGTAGTCCCCGAACACGACGGTAAAATTGGTGTAGTGCAGTCCATGTCCGAAAGAGAACACCGAAGTACTTGTGTTATACCAACGATACGTGCGTCCAGGATATGAGCCAGATGATCGTAGAGCCATATTTGTTATAGGGGCCTGGTTTATGTAATTGCTTGGATACATTGTCATCGGTAGCCTAGCTGCTGGGGCAACGGCTCCTGTAATGATGTCAAGAATAGCAGTACCACCATCCTGGCCTGGATATCCCACCCATAGAATCGACTTGACGTTCGGAAGACTCAGAAGTGGCGTGTCATCAATATGTGTACCGAGCTTTACCACTATTATTGGCTTCCCCACTGCTGCGAGCTTCTGGACCATCGAGAGTTGCCCAGCCGGCCAGGAAATGGATGATTTGTCGGTGCTCTCCTTTTCCACGGTGTTGTCAATTCCACCAAAATATATAACAATCTTCGACTTTTGCGCCGCAGCTACAGCAGCCGATGTGTCGGCACTGCTCTGGGTAAGCGGGCCAGAGACATAGTTGACGTTGATGCCCATCGATTTAGCTGCCGTCACAGGATCATGATTAAATGGTGGCGAACCGCTATACCCACCCAGCATTGAGTCAGCCTTGTTCGCCCAGAATCCTATCATCGCCACAGGGGAGTTAGGACCAGTGCTATTTAGGTCTAACGGTAAAACATTATCGTCGTTCTTCAGAAGAACAATACCCTCTTGTGCCGCACGTAAGGCTAGATCTCTGTTGGTTGCGCTGTTCACATCTTTTGATCCGAGCTCTCGATAAAGCCCTTTGGATCCGTCGAAATACCCTGCCCTGATGAGGCCCTCAAACTGTCGCACCATCATACGATCAAGTGTTGCCTGTGTGAATGTGCGCTGGTTGAATGCGCTGGTTGGATCAGGCTGCGTTCCCCCGGTTGCCCAGCAGATATTGTCCACACCGGCCTCGAATGAGGCTCCAATGGCTTGTGCATAACTACTCTTGTACCGATGGCCGCCATTGCCATTACCCACATAATAGACCGCATCGCAGTCGCTTACGATGTATTGGCCTTCACCTTCCCACTTCCAATGTTTCCGAAGGATTGTGTCCATCATGTATGTATCCGCACATGCAGGTACACCATTCACAGCGTTATAAGCGCACATGATACTTCCAACCTTGGAGTCCCGAGCACACTGTTTAAAAGGAGGCAGATAGTACTCGACGAGCTCCTGCTGTGATATTTTCGCGTCAAAATTAAATCGCGTTGTTGATCCACCACCCTCGAGATCATAGGCCGCAAAATGCTTGCATGTAGCAATCACTCGCTTGGTTCCTTCCGTGCCCTGCATGCCTCTCACGAAAGCCTCAGCAAACTTTGCATTGCGGAGTGGATCCTCGCCTGGAGTCTCGTGGCCACGTCCCCATCTTGGGTCTCGGAAAGGATTGATGTCTGGTGTCCAGAAGTCAAGGTGAGCTCTTCCAGCATTGGCAAATGCACGAGCCTCAGTGCCTACAGCAATACCGATCTGCTCTATTAGTGCATCATCGAAAGCCGCTCCCGACGTTATAGCTTGCGGAAATTGCGTCGCGGCGCTGAATTCTCCAGATTGTGCCCAAGTAATGCCGCGATTGTGAGCAACCCCATGTAGAGCTTCATTCCACCACTGGTAGGGGCTCAGCCCAAGCTTTGAGAAACCAGGAGAATTGCTTGAGCACGGTAGCAGAATTAGCCGACACATTCATAGTTGCTTGGGATACTACTGTGCTACAAGAACGAGACTTTTTAGCGACCCGGGCTGGGTGAGAAGACTTACTTAATGAGGTTCGCAAGCTTGTCACTGTTTGACATCGCAGCCACGAGAGCAGAAGCCCTTGCATCCGGTGTGGCAGAGGTATTGCAGACTAAATTCGATTTGAGAACCCCATTTGAGCAATCTGGATAGATCAACCCAGCTCGTGCAGAGCCAGATATGATTAATACTAGAAGCTCAAGAGCAGCTATGAGGCCCATCTTGCGATTCAACTAAAAAGGTGAAACTCATGAGCATGTTGAACAACAATGGGTAACAGTCCCATTCTCTTCTAATTGAACTCACTTCTTACAATGCATCTGCAACGGCTTCCAATTGTGTTGACGACCACAAACATTGGCGTCGTAGCCGGCTAATCGGGCGATCCGGTAAGAACGTGGTAGTCAATTCCGGCTGATCATATCCCCAGGTTCCCCGCAGAGTGTACATATTATGCTCTCCACAATGTCTCACATCGTGTATGCTATACCACATTGGCAACATGTCGAAATGCCAATAAGCCAAGTCTTTCCGTTCGTGTCTTCGTCTATCATTAAAACTGGTGTTGGGTGGTGAAATTAGTCTAACCCCCAAAACGATGTAGCAGTCTGGGAACCGTAGACAGTCACAAATGGCATCACTGACAAAGAAAAATCTTACTTTACTTTTTGCAGAATTCACCCGCAATTCGTTTCACATCTTCTTTTGCCTACTTTGTATTTTGAATATCATGATACGCCATTTCAAAATCTATGTTGCGGTTTTGCTAAGGACCTGGCACGTGTGTTTTAAAGTGTTGACACATGCACTAGACTACATGATTCATTGGCCGGCTCAACTATCAATCTGCGGCGGGAAAAGTGCACCGGGTAGTGTCGGACACCGCAACTTGGTTCTTAGATATCACGTTTCAAGTTATCTATATCTTCACTTATCTTACTTGTGTGCGCGAGCGAAGTATTACTGAGGCAAATATGCATTACTTTGGAACGAAATAATAAAAAATAGTCAATCGTCTATGGTGTAGTGTCTCCTACGTTCTACGCGCGAATTATCAAATTGATCGTGCTATGGCTCCTGGACGGTTTAATCAGTCTTTTAGAAAGCTAATATCTAGCACATGGGCCACGTGCTGTTTGCGTTCGCTCAAATCGTCGATGTCAAAGCACCGATGTAGGATATAATTGGGCTTAGGAATGAGTATCTACTAAAGAAGTAGAAGATAGAACCAAAAAAAAAAAAAGGATGGCTGCTTACATCAAATGAAGGCTGGTTACGGAGCTGGGACTCGTTATGAGGGCTCTAACAATGAGTATATAAATACCAAAGTAAAGTCCTCAAAGTGCTAAAAGATAGAAGACTTGGGGGAAAGTGGTCGGCAAGCATTTTGATAAACATAATTCCAAACACCGAAACATAAGGGGATTCGCTCAATATGGTGAGAAATTTTGAACCGTAAAAGTACAGCAGTCACTAATCTTGGGCTAGGGCTCATCTAGAGCGAAGGTTTTCGGAACTACTGCTTCTTTTCGTGTGCAGTACTTGGGATCATACAATATAGACCATTAGTTCTCCTTACACGTCATAGTTCTAATCACATCTGTCAGTGCCTCTTTGTGCAAGCCGGGCTCTCAGTATACGCAGCATGGCCTTAATGAGACAGAGAATGCAGTCTGAATGAACCACATCTAGGTCTACGGTACTCACAACAGTTATCACTACGAGGTTCCATACGAGACCAAGAACGCCGAGAGCGAGATGCCTGGCGTTGGATATCTGGCCCGATCCTGAGGGAGATGCTTACGCCAATCCGTTGATTGTCAACAAGACCAACGTCACTAGTCCTCCAACTGATCAATTAGCTAAACCAGGAGCAAAAAATATGCATATTCCTGATGTTGACGTCTAGGCTTCTTGCTATGCTCTAGTTTCCTGCCTTCAAGTCATTCGTGACTGGTCCAAGGCTCACCCACGGCATGTTCCCATTTCTATCATGACCGAGTTTAAGCTGGGCACGTACTTTGCTGCTCAGGGCGGGGCACCAACCCTTATTAGAATGACACACAAAACTTGGCAGCCCTCGACGCCGAGTTCGGTTCTGTATTTGCCGAGGATGAGATGATCACTTCGGACTACATTCGTCGTAGCAACTTAACCCTTGAGGAGTCCGTGCTGACCTACGGTTGGCCCGATCTAGAATCTGCCAGGGGTCGCGTGATGTTTCTTATGGACAGTACCTTTTCTGAGATCAACCAACCTTACACAGATGGTACGTACTGTTCGCTGATGCTTAGAATCTCTTTATTGGCATGGCACTAACATTTCATCTTTATTAGGTCGCCCTAGTCTGGAAGGCCGTGTCGTCTTCACTAACTCACAGCCCAATTCTCCTGATTGTGCTTTTCAAAAGCTAAACCACCCGCAAACAGACGAGCTCCAAGCCAACATCCAAGAACAAGTGAAGGGAAACTATTGGGTCCGAACCTTTGCTGATGACCATATGGCGACGATCGTCAATACGTCATACATGGAGCATGCCCTTGCTAGCGGCGCTCAAATCTTGAGTACTGACTATCCGGCCTATGGTATGAGTTCGAGATGGATGGTGGAGTATGCGGCACGCTTTGAGGGTGGCGTTGCTGCCAATTGCAACGTCGTGAACGCCCCTGCTAGTTGCAAGGACGAGTTGCTGGAGGCGATCGACTATAGGAAACTGTAGAGCGTGAAACTTAGGGCACAGGAAAACACGACTTCTCAGTCAAGTAACATCACTTAAGGATCACACCATTCACTTTTGATGAATATGTTTTGTAGTACTGTAATAAAGAGGAAAATCCTCGGAGGTAGTGGCAATTGAGGCTTCCACGCAACGTCGCAGTCAGCACGCCCAAGATACCTCCTGCAAGGTTAGGAGACCGCTTTGAGTTCACGAGGTATCAATAAAAATGAGCCCATGACACGCTGCATTGTGACGTGAACAATTGACCTTATATCGCCATAGCCAGGTTCATTGAAAATGCCCGCTTTGCGTTTGCCGACTAAAGAGCTATCTTCAACAAGTAAGATCGTTGTCTATCAATCCACCTGTGCCATTTCGTATATTAAGTACTAGCCATTAATGAGCTTAGTTGATTGACCATTAGCTTCATCAGCATCCTTTGTCTTGAAATGTTGATGGGGCAAATTCATGTGCCGCAGATACGCTTGACCCACCAGGAGATCCCGCCGGGAGTCTCGAACTCGACCGGCGGGTCGAGATAACCTAGATAAGCGGTCACTAGACGCTTTCGCAATCTTCAGTCAGAGATAGTAGGTCACGCTTGAAGACTTTGCTTCTTGCGTGCAGGAAGATGCCTATCGCGAGGTAATCTTCCGAGCCGCCAAGACCTGTTATCATTCATTCATATCTAGTGGCTTATGCGAGTGGCAAACAGCAAGAAGCTTCATTCTCGTCTTGGAACACTTATGTAGGGTTCGGCGTCCCGTCGAAGAAATCACTTGCTGTGAATCCTTCCCAAGGATATTGTTCGTTCAAAATCTCGGCTTCAATTTCTGTCCTGGCAGATTGTATTCTTTTGGATATCGGATTGCCTCTCATGGAGTACGGCAGCAGAAATGGCAATGACGATATGGAAAAGAGAGCGGCAGATTCGGCTGTTGAATCGACCACAGAAGAGTCGCAATGCATTGAAGTTTCGCAGCCGTGGTGGAAGCGTCTCGCCTCTTATGGAGTAGAGACTCGTGGCGTTCAGCCCGTCCCTCTCGAAGACAGAAACGACACACGACCGTTCAACATCTTCTCCTTCTGGTGGACCGCAAGTTTGACCCCTCTGGCCATTACGACGGGTCTTGTCGGAACCTTGTTCCAGGGGCTAAGTTTGCAAGCCGCATCGTTGACAATCCTCTTCTTCACTCTCTTCGCGGCTATCCCGCCATCGGCTCTGGGAACACTTGGTCCACAGACTGGAATGCGACAAATCGTGCAAGCTCGTTACAGTTTTGGACTCTACGCAATCTTCATTGTTGCCTTGTTTAACTTGGCGACAACAGTTGGCTGGTCCATTGTGAGCGTCATCATTGCTGGGCAAACCCTCTCTGCAGTCAGCGGCGGTGGCCTAAGCTGGGACCTCGGAATTGTCGTCATCTCTATTGCTTCGCTCCTGATTGCTTTCCTGGGTTATCGAGTTGTCCATACATATGAGCGCTGGGCGTGGATTCCTGCTCTCATTGCTATCCTCATCACCGTGGGATGTGGCGGTCACCTTCTTAAACACCAAGCTGCTGCTGAGCCAGTCACCGCGGGCCGCGTCTTGACATTTGGCTGTGTTGTTATATCCTTTACCGTCACTTGGGCCACCATGGTATCGGACTTCTGTGTTTACGTTCACCCAAGTGTTCCGAAGTAAGATCTAAATGATAGCAATGGGAAAATAATACTGATATTTGACCTAGGATGCGTATCTTCCTATACACCTACGGCGGTCTTGTTCTTCCTACGATTCCGCTCATGTGCCTAGGTGCAGCTATTGGCGGCGCAACACCTAGCATTGAGTCTTGGATGGCAGCCTTCGAACAAGGTTCAACTGGTGGTGTGATGCTTGAGATGCTTAGGCCCGCCGGAGGCTTCGGCAAATTCGTCGCCGTGGTTATTGCTTTCTCCCTTCTTGGCAACATTGCTGGAACAATGTATGCCATCACCATGCAGTTTCAAATGCTTCTCCCAATTTTCAGCAAGATCCCAAGATATATCTTCTCTGTCATTACCACTGCAATCGTCATTGGAGCAGCTATTCCGATTAGCGCCTCTTTAGAAGAGTCTTTGGAGAATTTCTTGGGCGTCATATCGTATTGGGGCGCTGTCTTCGTCGGCATCGTATCTACAGAGCATCTTTACTTCCGAAAAAGTGCATCCAGCTACGATCCCGCCATCTGGAATATTGGAGACAAGCTGCCAGTTGGTGCGGCTGCAGTTGCATCAGTCATCATTCCCTTCGGCTTGATTGTGCCTTGCATGTCGGAAACATGGTATACTGGTCCTATTGCGCGTACGACTGGTGACATCGGCTTTGAAGTTGGCATTGTACTATGTGTTCTTTGCTACATACCTTTGAGGACACTAGAGCATCGTCTTACAGGGCGATAGGGCCACATCCATGGAAGGAGCCGACATTGACCCAGAGCAGTTCTTCAATAGTGTCGTGATAGCAGCTTATTTCCTTCGGGATTTGAGACTTAGAGATGATTTACTTACAATGCGGGGAGAGGCGATTTGGAATTTTGAGTGTAACAAGAATTACATTCAAAATGCTTTTTAGATATGAGAAATATACGTTTTGCTGTCATCATACTTTTGGTGACGAAAAGGAATTGTGATGTCCGCTACCTTTCCGCACCGACGCACCATGTTTACAGCGAGTATATATGACAATAAGAGAGTTTCTGTTCGTCAATCGATCTTTTTTATTCTTTAACTTTCGTCCAGAATGCTGATTCCTTCTAGAAATCCCACTGACTCATCCAATTTGACATCCAAGCCTCGTTGACAGCCTCGAGTGATTTCAATGTTCCACTCACCATTTGAGTTTCCTGTGTCTCCAAAACCGGAAGCTGTAAGCCCATGAGTGCAGCCTTCTCTATGTTCTTGTAAAATGCCAGCAGCTTAAGCCCTGGATTACGATCATAGTCTGCTTTCGCTTCAGAAGCCACGAGGGCTGAAAGCCACTCGGACCAGGAAACAACAGAGATCTCATGACCTAAGCATGAGGCAACTGTCGGTACCAAAGAGGTCCATGAGCAGACTGAAGGATTAACACCATGAAAGATTCGCATTGACCCCGGCGAACTTGCTGTCATGGGATATTGGTGGCAGCTCAGCCCTACAAGTTCAGCGATTATGCTTGAGGTGAGGTCAACTGGAAGCCAATCAACTCTATCCAAGGATGACAGAGTGGACGGAAGTTTTCCCAAATATTTTGAGCTGGCAATAATCTAATCACATCATTAGAATCGATGTATCTTATTGAAGAGTTCTCTGGAAGACCGAAAGACATAGAGAGACAACTGACCGAAGGCAACCACTCCTGCTTGTTCCACATTCCGGTGGCTGTATTGGCCGGACCAGCTATCTGACCCAGACGACAAACACTACAGTCAACCCCGCTTCTGGTGCTTGCTGTATCTAAGATTAACTCTGATACCAACTTTGATTGACCATAGCCTCCTTCTGCTACTGAGAAGTCCGTGACTAGTGCCTCGGGGACAGGCTTATTTGTTTGTTGTGCTTGAACAACTCCTACTGAGGAGACGAATAATATACCAGCATTCATCTCACTCTGAAGAGAAAAGTCTACTAGGTGGCGAACACCTCGAATGTGTGGCTCAAACGATGAGAGATGTAGGTGAAAATCGACCTGCCATTGATTGTCTTCGAGGGACTCAGTCTCAATCGCATTGAGAACTTTGTAGAATGAACTATTGACTTACGAATAATGTGTGTAACTTCTTGCAGTAGCTCATGATAATCTTCATCACTCAGTCCTAGATTTTGTCTAGAAAGATCAGCCTGAAGAAATTTGACACGATCCGAAGATAAGTCTACTCCAAGACCTCTGACTTTGTTTGTCTCTATTTGGCTGTCCCGCGCATTCGCTGATCTGTTGAGGCAATAGACCTTGCGGATATTTGCATTCGATAGTAATGTATCGAGTAAATACGATCCTAGTGATCCGGTTGTTCCTGTTACAATTACAGAAGCACCCGAAACTGGGATCTTGGTTGTCCTGGGCAGCCTTTCGGGCAGATTCGACTTGTACTTTTCCAAAAGTTCGCTCATAAGCTTTTCAGTAGTTGAAACATTCTGCAGATTGGCATTCGGCCGAAGAAGGTGGTCTAAAGCCCTCGAGAGTTTGTCGACTGTAGGGTTAGAATATATTAGACCCGCTGTCACGGCCCTATCGTCTCTATCTTCTCCCGCTTGAAAGGACGCGCGGAGGTTCGCTAGAACTTTGAAAACCGACAAAGAGTCCAGACCAGCGACAAAAAAGTCATCGCTTGGTGCCAATTCAGCACCATCGAGAATTTGAGATATTAGACGATGAATGTCTTGTTTTATGGTGCTCAAGTCCGAAAGATTAATGCAAGCCGTTCCCGTTGATTGTCTCTTCTCCTGATTTTCGTAGAAGTCGTTGATAAATGATTCGTACAGACTAACCGTCATTGCACGCAAGACAGTCTCTTTTCCAGCCAGCACAAATGGTTTTTTATCTGAGGCAAATAGTATGCAGTCTTTGTGAAGCTGTCCGTGTGCTGGGGCCTCACGATTTGCAGCCTGTATGTTGGTCCACAAGCTGTCCTTCAGCGCCCGAAGGTCCTTGTCATTTGTCGGCAGAGGCTTAAATAGTTCGATGAGAACTGCTGTTTGAAATTTTCCTTGCCCGACCTGTTCAATCGAGGAAGTTAGGCTTAAGACTGAGATTCGGGGTTTTGTAATACTTACGACAATGGATGCCTTCACGTCCGGGTGACTGTTGATGCAGGCTTCCATATCTACCGGGTTGACCTTCTCTCCATTTGACAACACTATAACATCGTCTGTCCGACCCCTATAGAGCCATCGCCCAGGTTTTGTTGGATGCTTCGAATAAAGATCCTTTGTGGCAACTTCATCCTGATCTGGGAATGTTTGAAGAAATGCTTGGGTGAGATGAAGTTCCGGGTCTCGAGTTTGAAATTGCTCCCAAAGCTCTTCCGTGCGTTGCTTGTAAGTATAACCGCCAGCGGGGTGAAAGTGATGATAATGCCAATCTTCTGGTTCTGCCTGAACTATGGGAAAGAGCGAGCCCTCTGTCACTCCCATGATGTTGAACACGCGAGTTACGGCATTGATTCGGTCACCACATTGTTTGTTGAGCGGCCCTAATAACATTAGCAGATTACTAGAGTGCTGTAATCTTAAAAGAGACTTACCGCCCCCGAACAATGTGAACGACGTCCTAGCCAATTTTGCAAGCGAGGAAGGATCCTTGGAAATCTCCTCCAGAGTTGAAGGCGCTAACAGTGACCCGTCAACATCGGCATGATCCAGCATAGAGTTCACCAAGTCTAAATTTACGGGCACTGAAGTAGGTCCCATTACAATGCTTAGCTCATAGTAAAATGGCAACGCAAAACAAAAGACCATGCCTGCCGACTATTTCAAAGCAGCCATTTTAGTTTCTGCCAAATAGAAGGATTGCTGGGCCTTACATGAAAGTTTGGAAAAGTAGAATACACTCTACGGGGAATTGTGAAAAATTGAGCTTGTGTCAAGCGTCCTTCAACAGGTGGAAGCAAGTGATGTGCGTCTGTTGTAGCTAAGCTCCCGTTTGGAACGATCACGGGCTTCGGAAGTCCTGTTGATCCCGAAGTGTGTAGGACCACGAAGGGATCTTGTCGTGCCTCGGTGAAAGTCTTCGCATAATGATATTTCGCCACAGCTCCCTCATTCAATAACTCCAGTTGCTCTGGCAAAGGGACCACTTTCATAGGTCTTTTCTTCAGTATTTGGTCAACATGGCCTAGTCTCTGGGATGGCAAAAGCCACAAGTCGCAGCCGCATCGGTCAATGACTGCGAGATGTCCATCGACACTGTTTCGAGGTGAGAGAAATATCATCTAGAGCCTAGTCAGCAATGTGCCATATTTTGCGATTGTGAAATAGTTAGGACCAACCTTGTATCCCACCTTCACTGCAGCAACTGCCAGTATTGCATACCGAAGGTCATCTACTTTATTGTCAAACACTTGCATCAGTACTACACATCTTCTATGAACTCACTCGGCCCGATATATCCAATACCCGGAAAAGAGCTCGGATTAGGTATACCAAATTGTTGTTCAATGTACCAAGCCGTGCGATCGATGCCGTTTGCATAACGAAGGTTGGTGACATGATGGAAGCCACCAGCCGGGTCATCGCCGATAGGGAATGAATAGGCAATTCTATCGGGCCTCGTCTTCGCACATTTATCGACCACATTCGGCAGCAGGCGCCTGCCATAATCTTCTTCCTCAACATAGCTCCCCATAATTTCTGAAAGCGTTGGTTGTGTGTTTGAACCCGGTATCGAGAATTTGAGAGGATACTGAGCTTCGTAGATAGAATAAGTCTTGTAAAGGGTGCCTTTAAAACTGTAGACTCTCAACAATGCTCACACAATGAAGTCTGTGAGATAATTAAGCAGTCAAGCCGCTGCGATAGGCGAAACAAGAAATTCGATTAGGATCCCTCCCTCAAACTCATCTAGCTTGTTCCTCCTAACTCGAGTTCAGATGTTCAAGCTGGTTTGTTACATAGAGCAATCGCCACTAATGGAGGGGTTAGTCAGACGTCGACGATTGACACGGCGCTAATGTTGTGTATGATAACGGAGATACATAACAGCGGCGCAGATCTAGACAAGTCTACCGGCGGCTAGGCACTTCATCCCGGCGGGTTCAATGCAAAAGAGCAATCGCTGAGCAATCTTCTGTTATGAAGCGACTTCCCGCCGCTGCCTTATCAAAATTCTAAATGCTAACTGCATCGGGCCCAGTTAAGGAATCGAGGTCTAACACCCTTGTCTTCCGGCATATAATCATGCTAGCTGAAGTTGAATAGGGGAACCATAATGCGGATCTAACGTGCGGCTGTGGTCTTTCTTTTGGATGCCGTAGCCGCCATCACTGCGATTTGCTAATTTCCATGGCACGCACAATCATGAGTCACCGCCCCTGACAAAGATCCAAAATTGCAAGTGAAATAATGCTCTGGTTGAAAGTTAAAGGGCCATGCATGTGTTAATTGGTTTCATCTGCGTCTCTAATTCAGTGCAATCCATTCCCCAGCTCCGTGCTCAGCACTGCTCGATAGCGTATAGAGCCGCTCTGCAGCTTCTCCAAAGCCTCTGTCAATCCATCTGCGCTCATAGGGAACTCTTCAACCCACGGCTTGATTTGGTGACGTGCAGCAAAAAGGAGTGCAAGTTCGCGGTTCTCGTCCGAGGCCCCAGTGCTTCCACTAAGTGGTTGTCAGACTTGAACTATTTACCTCCATGTTTGTAGATCATTACTTACATTATTTGAGTCCCGGGCAGGATCAGGGGCATATATCTAAGATACATGTCAGCGACAGGAGTGGTTTCCGCTTGAATATTTACTTACGGGACGATGAGCGGTTCCGCTTGTATTGTCAGAGGAACAATTCTCGAGCGACGCCGAAGTAGGGGCATTATGCTGAGGCATTATGTTAGTATAGGGCCACCACTATAGAGCCTGGGACCTACGGGGTCAGATCGGAGACAGTGCCTCCACAGATGAGCATCACGTCAATATTCGCTGGCGTGTCTGAGGTTGACTGGTCTCCGGATTTGAGAACATGAAACTCCGATGCCCCAAGCTCTGAAGCATCTGCCTTCTTCTTTTCCGAGCCAGAGAACACAACCACATCGCAGCCCATGGCGCGGGCATACAGTACAGCGATATGACCCAGACCACCTAAACCAATAATTCCCACGCGATCGGTCGCCTTGGTTCCTGAAATTTGTAAAGCCTCAAAGACAGTAATCTAGAGAAAAAACATGAGCAGCCATTTGCGAGGAGGTTGCCAGATAACCTACACCAGCACAAAGCAGCGGTCCTGCGTATTTTGATTCGATCTCATCCGGAATGGGATATACGAAACTTTGATGTCTAACAACATAATTCCCGAAGCACCCTTGTTCTAGATCGCCATACTTTTGGCCCACGGATTGAGGACAACATTGTTTATAGCCGGCCACACACTCACGGCAATGTCCGCAGCACTGATTGATGCCGGTCAGCAAGATTCCGAGATATCAACTGCCCGAACATCTTTGTAGCTGATCAGACAGAAGGTGGAAGGAAGGTTGTTTACGAACCGATGTTTGCCAACTACAATATTGTTAGCTTGGTATGTTAACTCCATTTGACCGTCACTTACCTGCATCCAACTCGCTGGCCGATCTTGAAATGCGTCACCTCCTTTCCGGTCTCTTCTACAACGCCGACTCCCTCATGACCCAAGCCACATCCAGCAACTCGGTCGTGACCATCAGTGCCGCATACACCTGAATGGGTGATGCGCACGAGGACCTCAAGTCCACCGACTGCACGAGAGGCTGTTTTCACCCTAATCGCTCCATCATCACCACCAGCAAGATACGTGAGTGTTGCTGTTGACATTGAAGTAGGCCCGGAGTATGATGCAAAGATACCAATAGCAGTCAAGGTTGTGAATGCGGCTCTACTGCTAAATGTTGATTAGGAATAAGTTTCGGCTAGCAGATTTGATGTGTGCTACAAGAGATTGCGCTTGTATGTCGCGCAGTGCGGGTCCAATTACGCTGCACTATGACGACTGAAAATGCCGCCGGGACAGATAGGAACAACTAACTTCATGATCTAGCCGCGATAAAGTTAGCTATGGTCTAGACCCTCCGATCCGAGCGATATCACCACGAACAACGGCCGTCGGGGATTTATTGATTCGAAGGCGTTTGTTTATACATCGTATCATGTAAGCCGTTCCTCGTGGACATGTATGTTTTATTTTACATCTAGTGTATCTGGCACCGGATCCGTCCATGACTTAACTTCACGCCCTCTCCAGAAACGCCCGTTAACAAGTGGTGGCTGGCCCGGTTTGCCGTCTCTAGGTAGCTCGTTAAGCCAGAACCATCGCGCATCTTCCTTGTAACCCTGCACTTTCCAATCGTTGATATCTGCCTTGGGATTCTTATTGAGCAAAGGAAGGACATTAATGAGAGCCATATCGTGAGATATGCACACGAGAACATCCGAACTCTCTTCAAATTCCCGCATTGCGTCGATACTGTTATTGGCAGCAGGGATATCCATAAAAGTCGAGTTCTCAGTCCGTGACAGACCGAAAAATGGCGTTGTTCGTGTTTTGTCAACATCCGGATGGGCACGGTGAAGAGGAGTAAATAGCGAGCACGGACACGGTTTTGGAAATGCGGCATTGAGTTGGCCGCTGGGTACAGGATCTGGCAACGGGAACGCTCTGGTAGGACGATAGTTTCCCGGACTATGGCAGATATCTCCTCCCATGAAGATGAACGTGTCAGGTGTTGTCCGTGCAAGCGCACACATGTGGCCTATAGCGTGACCAGGGCTGTCAAGAAGGTAGAACGAACCGTCCCCGAAATAATCGACTGCCGGAAACCTACCACATTTCATCTCAAGGTCACTGAATGCTATCTCTCGTACCTCCCGTCCTCTAAGTATTTTGTCAGCCTCTGTTTTCCTTCATAGATGGATTAAATGCTCACTCGAAGTAGGCATCTGAAAGGATGGCATCGGGACGAGTTGGAAAGCCAGGCATAAACAAGTCTTTAAATCCTGGTCCAACCACAATCTCGACGCTTTTGGGGAACCGCTCCGGTGCACCGTGATGATCGAAATGCCAGTGACTCCATATCATGCTGTCAACTGAGTTAAGATCTATGCCAGCGTCTTCTAGAATCTCATCGATGTCTTTGTCGACTTTCATGGAAAATAATATTTCGTCCATCTTCTTCAGCACGCCGAGGGCGAAATTCTGATAATCTTTACGACCCCCGCAGTCGAAGAGGATTCTCTTTCCAAGCCCATCATGCTCCACAAGAAATGCGAGTGTGGGCAAGTTGAGTGTTTCTTGCCCTTTGTGCACAGGCTCGATGAAGGCTCTCGCGTCAACAACTTGGTTCGTGGTTGTGTCAATCGCCTTAACACGTACAGTGTTCTGAGACATGGGCACAAGTGAGCCCATCATGTGCGGTGAATCTGAGCGAATGACTGGGACGATCTTGATTGAGTACTACAGTAAACACGTAGGAGACATTGCCTAATCATAGGCCGCTTGAAATCCCCAGATAATTTAGACTTGCAAGGTTATCGCCCTAGGCAAGAGTGTTATCGAATGCCGCCGGTATTGTGCGAATTGGAATCCCGCAAGTTCCCGCCGTGCCGCCGGAGGAAACAGATAGCGATCTGCGACTGTTACACTGAGTGAGACCTGGCCTCCAGATAAGGAAGATCTATAGTTGCACTAATTCACTGGAATGGGGCTATTGGCTCCCATGATCCATTCCTCATGACGCTAAATGGCTAGACTAATTGGCGACTGAGTCGCCGGAGGGTAAGAAGCACTGGTGCGTTCCTTACGTAACAGGAATCGGGAACGGTATCTTAGAAGCGAAGGAAACTCCATCCATTTGACTTGAGAACCGGTATCAAGTACACAAAATGACTGCGCGATCCTCGGAACCCTCGAAACTAGCGCTGCGTCAAGCTTTCCCGCCGTCAGCTCGAACGAAGAGAGCGACAATAGCCTGCACACGGTAAAAGTTTGCGAAGCTTGCGTGTCCGGCAATTGGCTTACAAGAGGATAGATGTCGTCGCCATCGTAGTAAGTGCAAGCACGATGGCGCCAAAGCGCCATGTGTAGGCTGTAGAGAGGCCGGCGCTGCTGTAGCCGAGACATGGTAAGTGCTCAATGCAGTAGTTCAAGGTATGTACTGACGATTGATAGCGTGTTCGTGAGCCGAGGAGGCAAGGAAATCAAGGTCAAGTCATGTTATCTCTATGGAAGAGGGCTTAACTAACAGACAATGATAGGCGATAGAATTCAACTCGCCTGTTAGCCAGCATGCAACAGTCGAGCAGACTCCGGGGTTTGTACAGCGTGTTCCATATAATCACCAGTGGCCTAACTCGTATACAGACAGGTGCCACAAACCCCAGCACCAACAGTGGTTGCAACCTTGCAAGAGCTCTTGCCAAAAGAAGAGATCGTGGAAGGCTGTCGGGTCTACATCAACTGTTGCTTCCAATTGGACTTTGTTCCAAAAGTCCGCTTCCTCACCCAAGTTGAGAATGATTTCACCTCATTCAATCAATTTTTATTAATATGCATCCTCGGAATGTCAGCGAGGTTTACGCCAAGTTTGGTGAAGCGATTTGGGGGTCCAGTCAAAGCATCGGATGTATTTGTGACATTGGCAGAAGAGATGGCTCCTGCTGAGATGTACAAACCTACACTTGAAACATCTCAGGCTTTCATACTCCTGGGAACTGCTGAATGGGCAAAGGGAGATTGCAACAAAAGCCTTGTAAGCTATCTGAATCCGATACACTTACAAGGCTGACCAGAGATGTTTAGATTCACCTTGGCGTAGCATCAACAATTGTTGGCATGCTTCGCCTCCATAGAGAGGATACGTACACGTTACCAGATGATGCGCAACCAGAGGATATCATCCAGTCCGAGGAAGCTCGACGGACACTGTGGATGATGGGCAGTATGATTGCCTATTCCAGTTGCACACATAAGATGCTAACACCTCACAGTGCTGCGCAACTTGTTTGCTGGTCATCACTCACCAGTTCCTTTTGCACTTAACGACCTAACAGCGCTACTACCTTCGGATGAAAGCGACTTCGCTTTTGGAGTGATTCCAAGAATTCGTGCCGCCCTTCCAACATCACAAGCAGCAATCGATCATCCAGAACTTGTAAACTGTTCGTCACGGTCACTATTTGGTGCTGTGATCCAAGGTTACAAGTTCTGGGGTCAAATTGCCCGTGGCGCATGCCTTGACGGAGGCGGTCCGAAGATTGGGGATGTTCAACTCTGGGATAATGCGAGCCCATATTCTCAACAATCCATGGCGCTATTGGAATGGGAGGCTGGCCTTTCTAAAGAACATACGTGGACGGAATGGAACCTACGAGTGTATAAGGCGCAGAACTTGGATATTGCATACACGTCCATTTTCCTAGCAATCCGTCTATGCAATATCGTGCTCCGCAGAACATATCTGGCAGAAATCAAAGCTGGAATATTAAGCAGAGACACGCACATTTTATTTTGGGAAAACATGTCAGAAGAGCTGTTTTCAAACGTTCTCTCACTGCATCAAGGTATTGCAGTGTATCTTGCTAACAGACCTTTAACGGAAGGGTTCCCTCCTCTCCTAGCATTCAGTGCTTATCTCTGTGGCTCGCTTGCCACGCAACTCTGGAGATGTCCTCAATTGTGTCCGCGACTTGCCCATCGATCTGAGAGCATTGTGGACCGGTCTAAGAAAGACCTGTTGCAAATATGCAGTGCTTGGCCAATTGCCGCACACTGGCACAAGGCGTTAGAATTGGCATCCGCAGAACTGCCATCGCTTAATGCAGTAGATATGCCAGAATCCCAGAGATTCGATCAGGCATTCATGGTACGTACAGTCCCCGCTATCCTGATGCATAACACTTACCCTTGTACAGTCCCTCGATACTACATCAGCCGCGAATGACAATTCTCGATCTCTACAGCCGGTTTTCTCTTCGCATATGTCGGTTGGGCACATTCCACCATCCACGGATCCTTTCGGGTTCCTCCTCGATTCCGCCAACTACGCGGGGAACATGCTCCTTGGAGGCGGTACGGAGTTCTTTCATATGCCACAAACTCCTTGGGGTTGAGTTTTGCTGTGCGCGCCCCGTGCTGCACCTAGAAGTGTTGGCCCTACCAGGTCCTAAAGGGTTATGATATCAATATCTTTTGTATTAAACACCTATCTCCGATAATATGCTTTGTCCTAGTGGGGTCTTCGATCGGCGTGCAGTCAATGGCTAGCTCTTTACGAGCGAACAGCAATTGGTGGGGCTTATATGTAGCATCTTTGTTCCTTCAGCGATCTTGTTTCGTTAATAATCGCAAATTCAACACTGGATCTCGGTCAAAAACATGCTGGAATGCGAACGGGAAGCAGGAGCTAATCCTAATGGAAGGACACCAGTGTAAAAACCCTTCTGTGCTTATTTAGTGCTTACCCCCACAAGCACGACCCGCATCGGCCGCTCTCGGTGCAAGATGCCGCGAGGCCGATCAAGACCGGGGGCACAGCTTATGGAGGGGCGCTATTTAAATAGATGAACTACCAGGTTATAACTCTCCCCGCAAACATGGTTCACAGTCAGAGCTTTAAAGTCTTCCGTGATTGAGTAAACATGGCTGACCTCGAGGTCACTCTTACGGCGCCCAACGGCCAGAAGATCTCCTTGTCAACAGGTCTCTTCATCAACAATGAGTTCATCAAGGGAAGCTCTTCAGAAAAACTGGCAAGCATTGATCCTGCGTAAGTTGTCTCGCGTTCAAGCTGTTCTTATCTGGGATACTGTACCGGGATGCTGAGAAGCTTACTATTATGGTACACAGCACGGAGGAGACTATCGTAGAGGTCGAGGTCGCCACAGCAGACGATGTCGACAAGGCTGTCAAGGCAGCGCGTGCTGCCTTCAACGACCCCACATGGAGGGACATGATTCCAGAGGATCGCGCCAAGCTGCTAAACAAAGTGGCTGATCTGATAGACGATAACAAGGACGAGTTATTTGCACTCCAGGCATGGGATGTCGGCAAGCCCTATGGAGCCTCTCAAGCTCTCGAGTGGCCTCTTGTTGTCCAGTGTCTGCGATACTACGCCGGTTGGGCTGACAAGATCAACGGCCAAACTATTCCAATCAGCTCCGACAAGTTCGGATACACCATCAAGCAGCCTGTTGGTGTATGCGGTGCCATCTCGCCATGGAACTTCCCCCTTGTCAACTGCTCGTGGAAGATCGGTCCCGCTCTAGCTACCGGTTGCTGTATCATTATGAAGCCCTCGGAATTCTCTCCTTTATCAGCTTTGTTCTTGGCCAAGCTGTTCAAACAAGCTGGGTACCCACCTGGTGTGGTGCAAGTTGTCAACGGATGGGGCAAAGAAACTGGTGACGCTCTCACAAAGCACCTTGACATAGACAAGATTGCTTTCACAGGCTCAACTGCAACCGGACGTGCTGTAATCAAGGCTGCTGCCGTGAACATGAAGAAAGTTACCGTTGAGGCTGGTGGAAAGTCCGCGTTCATTGTCTTTGATGATGCAGATCTTGAGCAGGCCGCCAAGTGGGCAATTGCCGGTGGCATGGGTAACGCCGGTCAGATCTGCAGTGCCAATGCTCGTATCTTAGTGCAAGAGGGAGCGCACGAGAAATTCGTGAAGTACTTCTCCGATTTCGCGAAAGCGTCAAAGATTGGCAGGCCGTTCGACGAGGGTACCACTCAAGGCCCTCAGGTATCAAAGATGCAGTATGACAAGGTCCTTGAATATCTTGACCATGCTAAGACAGATGGTGCCAACCTAGTCACTGGTGGCAACCCTTACAAGACCTTGGGCAAGGGCTACTTCATCGAGCCGACTATCTACACCGGCGTAACAAACAAGATGAAGATCTTCCACGAAGAGATCTTCGGACCCGTTATCGCGGTCACCACATTCAAGACGGAGGACGAAGCCGTTGCCCTAGCAAATGACTCGGCATATGGTTTAGCTGGCATGGTCTTCACTGAGAACATGAAGACTGCGATGCGCACCGCAACAAAGCTGCACACTGGAATGGTGTGGATCAACGAGAGCAACAACTACAATGTGAAGATGCCGTTCGGTGGTGTGAAGCAGAGTGGCCTTGGCAGGGAGTTAGGAGAGTCTACGCTTGAAGCGTATCTTGAGGAAAAGGTGGTGCACGTCAACTTGGGTTTGAGGATTTGATATTAGATATCGCCAAAATAAATTTAAATTGCCACACAGATTTGGTGTTTGTGTGAACTGTCCATGAATGTTGCGAAGCAATTATTATAAACTCGAAGAAATTTGAATTTTGATAGCAACTACTTAGGCGTTTGTGGCCATTACAAGGATGTGGTACTTAGTTGACATGGTGTCGGGGCATTCATGTCAGCACCCCGAGGCGATTCTTTGTTAGCTTTGGTGCTCTCAGTGTGGCTTAGGTAAGTTTACTACCGTGTATGCACATTTGTCATATGGCTCAACACACGACTCAAACACACGCCCACGCTCCATACTTGCTGTTGCTCATGCTAAGAAGCCCTAGGCCTTGTAAGCCAAATTACGATATACGAATAACGGTCAAGGATCGTCCCTCAAAAATGAATATACTACGGAGTGAGATCAAATTGCACTACAATCTTTTAAATATTGCCATGCTTTCATATTCGTAATGTTGACAGCATCAAGTTCTCAAAAGCTAACGAGACTACTTTGTCGAGGTAAAGGTCCGAATCGGCAGCCTTTCATCAGCATGCCGGCTGAGCAATTACATATCTCGGCTGTACTACCCCTATCTTACTAATTCACCTTATCTAAGGCTTCATATTTAGAAAGCCTTGACTTATGAAAAACCAAGAGTAAGGATTTATTAAGGACTTCACCTGCCCCCCAAGTCTGAGTCTGATGTTCTCGAGTATACATCGGCCTTGTATGTAACTAGCTTCCTACGACTGACAGCCACTTTCTACTCCCCTCAATCAAAATGTCATCTCCTCGATTCGAAGGCTGGGTTCTGGAGGAGGCATCTTCAAGCGAGAAACCCATGGTCTGGAAAGAGTACCAGCCAAAGGACTGGGAGGAAACTGATATTGAAATCAAGGTATCTTCAACCGGTTGAATTTATATCTCAAGTCTGATGTGGAAAAAGGTCACCCACTCAGGAATTTGTGGCACTGATCTGCATATTATACGCTCTCGATGGGTAGGATATCATATCTTTGTAGTGCGCTATGCTAATGAAGCATGCTAGGGTCCGACCGGCTATCCCGTTGTTACAGGACATGAAATCGTGGGCGTAGCGACTCGTGTCGGACTCAAAGCAGAGGGGGATATCAAAGTTGGTGACATTGTTGGCGTGGGATCACAGTCCGACTCGTGCCTCCAACGCAATGGCCCATGCGAGCCATGCGAGAACCACACAGAGAATTACTGCAGCCACTTAGTTCAAACATATGCCTCCCAACACTTTAATGGTGGCAATGCCCAAGGTGGTCATGCTCTTTATCACCGCGCCCCTTCGCATTTCGTCTTCAGAATCCCCGATGGTCTTGCACCTTATCATGCAGCACCATTGCTGTGTGCCGGAACAACCGTATATGAGCCGCTGAAGCGTTATGGCGCAGGTCCTGGAAAACGAGTTGGTATTGTGGGCGTGGGTGGACTGGGCCACCTCGCAATATTGTTTGCAAAGGCCATGGGAACAACGAGTGTGATTGGCATCTCAAGAAAAGCAAGCAAAAAACAGGACACCCTCGACCTTGGTGCTGATGATTCCATCGCTACCGACGAGGATGAGAACTGGGGCAGTAAATGGGCGACCAAGTTCGACATCCTCATCAGTACAAATGGATCTTCCAATGTAGATTCTGCTTCCCGAGCTGAACATTTTCATGGTGCATGGCTGACATATTCTTAGTTACCACTAACACAATATCTGAAAATCCTGAAGCCAGGAGGGACCATAGTGCAGCTTGCGGTTCCAGACAAGCCCATCCCACTGGAAGCCAATCCGCTTGTATTTGGTGGGCGGCAAGTCGTGGGCTCACTGATCGGGAGTCCAAGCCAGATCCGTGAGATGCTCCAATTTGCCGTGGATAAGAAAATTGAGCCGTGGGTCGAGCAGCGTCCGATGAGGGAGGCAAATGAAGCTATGGTGGACTTGGAAAACGATAAGGCTAGATTTCGCTATATACTCTACAACTAAGCACTTAGAATATAAGTTGTCGACTAAAAGACGATTCGGAGTTTTCGCAACTTACAAGCTGTTATTGTGAGAAAAGACAATTATGACTGGTGAAGTACGTAAATCATCATATACCGCATTGAAAGCGATCGTCTTCTGCGTAACGCTATCATAATAAAGGGCCGCTTTCACTAACAGAAGTCGCTGAAGCTTCCACTATCCTCGCAAAGTCTTCCATCGGATAGCCAGGTCCCTGGCCTAGACAGATAGAGCAATAAGCCAGGTTGCTTATGAGAAGAGCTTTACTCAATCTAAGAGTGAGGGTCGAAGACTCTTGAGCTGGTTGTCGTGCTGGAAAACGATCGAGAAACCAATTTTGCTGCCTATTTGAATGTCCAGCATGCACGGTAATCTCAATGGCATCTTCATCCACAAATCGACAGTTGAGATCCATCAGCTTTTGGAAGACATCTGCTGCATTGAGTAGTGATGGCAATTCCGGTCCCTCGACATCATTGTCATTGTTGCTAGTGTCGCTGACACCACTCTCAAAAGTAATATTCCGGCCTGTGGCTAGATACCTAGCATAGAGATTTGCCGGGACGTTAACGGCCAGAGGCAAAAGTTTCCGGCCGGGACCTAGCATCCACCGCATACAATAGAGAAGGCCCTCGCGTGTGGTATACCGTCGAGACCAACGAAAAGTTCCCTCGGACTCCTTGTTAATGAAGGCATCGGCGAGTAGCAGAGTGTATGAAGTAGCCACAGTAGTTTCTACTAGACGAATGCAGAATTCTGGGATATTGAGGATATGATCCCCCATGCGCATTGGGGTGTACAGAACCGGCACAGGAGTATAGATCCAGCCATTGCCAAGTACCTGAGGTTGCATATGTGGGGATGAAAATTCTTGGTATGGCATCCTAGACACGTCAGGTGAGGATGGCCTCTGGGTAAGCCGCGAAACTTTTTCTGAGCTGCTTCGCGGTGATCGGCCGCCGTTATTCACCTGGCTGGCCGTTGCCGTAGGAGTATTATGTTGTATAGAATCATCAGAGCTAATCGATGGCGACTTAGAGCCCTCTTCGCCGTAGAAGCCAAGACCGTCGCCGGCTTCAGATGGAACAACTTCCAGAGCTATGCCATGGAAGACCCTCATTGTCTGCAGTATATTATTCAACAGTGGCGTACTGCCGCGTGCAGGTCGTGAGTCGAGCACTTCGTCGGTAAAAGCCATAAATGTCGAGCTCAGTTGTTCAATCATATCCTCTAGCCCGCGAAGTCTTCGCTCTTTTTCCATCTCCGAGACATGCTTTCGCTTGCGATAAGCAGCTTGGGCTTCTCTATTCTGCCTTTTCCGAACCTAAGAAAAGCGCTGTCAACTTCAAAGAGGCTGTGCAAATTTAGGCGCGATAAATACCTTAGTAGTGTCGTGGTTCTTCATTATATGCTGGCCTCACTTGAGGTATATGATTTATTTCAGTCTCAATCAAAGTCTCAGGGTGCGTGGAATTATTTGACAAGAAGGTCGAGTTTGCCCAGACCTAGCCGCTACTACTGTACATTGTACAAGTATGCGGGCGCTAAGTGGCATCAGCTGAGAAAATGTGCTGGGAAAGTTTAGCAAGGTTGATTATTAAGCTCGGAATGCTGACGAGAGTCCTCCGCGCTTTCTCATCTTTATTTGTCGCAAACCAGAATCGACAAGAATAGGTCTTCCGACTCGTTTTTCTAGGGTGCAAGTTGAGCCACAACACCCCATACAACACATAGGGTCCCCTTGCTGTGTAATTTACAGATTCTTCCAGCCACATCAGCTGCCACCGCCGTCGGCAGGATACTTCCATGCCTGCCATGAGATCCAGGTTTGAAGTATGCTGACAGCGAGGGAGAGAAAGCCTAGTATGACCGCAGCTATAATTCCAGCCAGTGTTGCTAACATGACGTATCGCGCACCGCTTTTACGTTCCAGCCACTTTTCAAGAAAGCTTCGAGCCGTGGGATGTTCCAACTCATGTGCCAAATCCATTAGTCTGCCACCAAAATAGCGATAAGGGATATCATTTTCACTCGGTCGCCGATATGGTACGGGATCAACTAGCCGCAGACAATCAGGATCGAAGTGTTGCTTCACAACCAATGCGCGCAGCAACGACTCCGAATTCGACTCTAAGGGGAAAATTATCTTTTGGATGGAATCGATTACTTCAAGCGCGAGTTGCCGGGGTAGGCACAACCTTTCACAGCTGAACATCAGCGAAGACCTTCAACCTGGACTGGTTGGATATTACTCACTCTACAGATGATGCGTGGCCCGATGCAGCGCTTTCCTGATCTCGAGAGGCAATGAGGTATTCCTTCAGGGCTCTAGTATGATGGAAAACCTCCACACAACCATTCTCTGCGTCGAGACGAAGATGATGTGCAAGGTTATCTGTTCCCCGAAAAGATAGCCCAGCTACCTTGACCAGCCGCCTGCCCTCTAAGCTCGACTTCAGATTGATTCCCTTTCCGGCCTGGCTGGGGTCGTTAAGACTGGGGTGGTCCGTTGTCGGAAAGCTTTTATTGATGAAGCTGGCCAAGGAATCTTTGTTCGCCCATGCAATCGGTTGAAGGCCTTCCTCGAGGAATGCTCCGGCTTGATTTTCGGCGGAGCAGTTTACCATGGTGAGAACTCGGACACCCATGTTGAATGCCCGCTCTTGATCATGCCAATTTGGAAGCTCTTGGTGCCCTTCTCGCTTTGCGCGACTCGTAAAATATTCGGTCATGAGTTGCTTGCGAGGGGTGCCAAGATTCTTCTTGACATGTTGTATGATTTCGATCAAATCGTCGTGGCCTCTCAGAGCGATTTCGGGTGAAGCAGCAAATTCAGGCAGATAGCGGGCTGTTGTGAGTCTGTAAAAGTCCTTGAAAGGACCCAGTCGTTTTATCCTCTGCGTGGGGCATCCCAAAGTCGAGCAGGTTGTGGACTTTGAAGCAGCACAGATGGCACAACTTTCCCAGTTCCAAAGAGTTGCATACAGACTCTTCTCGTGCTGTTCAGTGATATCACCAAGCGGGCTCTGAAGTGTTGTTGTATCCATATCCAGTCTGGAGTCGGGTTCTAGCGAGAAACACTAGTACCTACCGCTTAAAATCGCAAGGACTTTATAGCTTTTAAGGCAAGCTTATTTAGTAGCGCACGCACAGCAGAAACCATCGAAGCTAAGGACAGTCTCAACATGCGGTCTTACTGGTGAGGATGCACCTACCTGCAAGCCACGAAAACAGCACTGCCATCAGGTGGCTGCACACGGCAATGGTCTCGCTGCACAGCCCCAAGACTATAGCCGCATTGAATATGGAGGGGAGGCCTGCGCGACATGTCAGATGCGGTCGTCTTTCGCAATCAATGTCTTGACCCCTCCCAAAGTATCGCTAACTCTGATTTCGAGAAGTGCACTACAACATCTCCATAGTCAAGCTGATGACGGATATACTGTCATTAAGACTTGATTCGACCTGTAGATCTCCATGGACCTATGATTATCCAGCCTCCAACATGTCGCCCGATGGAGGCACAGGCTCTTGTGATGCGCCACAGGAGACGTCCCAATCTATCTCCGAACCTCCGTATTATTCATCGGCTGGCTCAACAAAGAGCGACTCGGGCTACGGAAGTATTTCCCTACAAGAGGACCCTACCGAGCCCGAGCTTCAATCACCTCAGACAGCCGAACAGATAAAAGAAAATCACGAAGCCACGTCGCCAATCAAAGCATCTCAAGCACCGATCGCCCGTAGACCGCCTACAGTGAATACAGCGCGGCAGCGGACTTTTGATGGCTTGACGGTTTTCAATCCAAGCCAAGCGCAGGCTCAGCGTTACCATGAGATTCTTGGCTATATCACTCAGCCGCTCAACAACTGTCTCAAAAAACGCCGGCGATTGGGTACGAGGCATCGACCAAGGCGAGTCGATGCCGTCCGCCTCATCGTCATGGGGACAGACCAAGACAGCGCAAAACCGTACATCGTGTTTTTCTGCAATTCAGATGTAGAAAAGACGATAAATGACATGTTAGAGAAACCAGCTTATCAGCAAATCTTTCGTGCTGGAGGCGTGGAGGAGGTGTCATTTTGCTACCGAACTGTTCAGAATGGCATCACATTGAGACTTTTTGACTCTAAGTATCGTGTCGAGGTTGCTCAAAATGAAGATCACACAATGCCAGTGTGTGGAGCACCGATTCGTCTCTATCATAGAGATTCAGAAGAGTGGCGTCGCGCGACTCTAGGCGGAGTGCTCAAGGTCGAAAATGGCGCGTTTCGCACATTCTATTACGGTATGACGGCCGGGCATTTATTCGGTGACTCGAGCAACAATTACGACGATCAGGCATCCGATTATAGGGAACCAGCAATTCCAGATAAGAGTCTTGAGCACAAAATGGCAGGCCTAGAAGTCATCGGGTCAAGGGCGGACACAAACTTGTGTGCGACAGACAACCCTAGCAGCACGAGCTCGCCTTGGGACTTTCAAGACTCAAAAAGTTATGAGGACTTTACTATTGCATCTGCAGACGCTACCCTGCTTTCCGACTCTTGCTACTTTGATTGGGCCTTGTTCAAGTTAGACCAAGTTCAACTGAATTATTTCTCACAGGTGGGTTCTATCGGCGATAGGATGGTCACAGTTGCAAGACAGGATTTGGCACCTTGCGATTTAGTAACCCCTGGTCCCCAACGGTCTGTTCTGATCTCGACAGCTTCCTCTGGCATAATTGGTGGATTTCTTCAGGATGGAATGGCGAAGATAGTGATTGAACCAGGTGAAGAAGTTGTTGATGTTTACATAATATCTCTAAATGATAAACGTAAGTGATTCGCACGAGTCTTTTATACTTAATTGAGTAAGGTTTATTGTGGAAACTAACTACTAACCAATTTTATCTTTGCTTAGAGATTGAAGACGGCGATTCTGGGTCTTGGGTTATCCTCGAGGACAACAACGATCTCATTGGACATGTAGTAGCGTCCGACGTCTTGGGTGATGTTTATGTCATTCCCATCAAAGATACCTTAAATAATATTCGCCATCAACTCAAAGCAGTGTCGGTGTCTCTGCCGTCAATACCCGAAGCCTTCAATATTCCCTACTCGAGAGATAGTGAGCAACGGAGAACTTCTATGGTCAAACAAATTCTCGCTCAACGAAGGCCAATGCACAAGCCCCTAGCAATCTCCCCCAATGTAGCCGATACTATCGCGACCTTGGACAGCAAAGCTTTGGAGCTTTCTCGCCGTGTGAGAGTGTTGTACCAAGGACTTGAAAAAGTGGCGAACACCATAGACGACCTTCGTGCCAGCCTCAAGCACCTCCGATTTGAGGCCCAGGATCAGGACAGTCTTCTGAATCAGCAGACTCCAGAAAGCAGCATGTATTATCGCCAGGTTACAGGAATTATACAGGATTTCAACTTTTCACTTGTGCATTTCGACATGGTCTTGGACGATTTTTGTAACAAGACCGACCTCCAGAGACCAAAAGAAGATATTCACACCAGGGCCAGCGCAGTATTGTACTACTATTCTGCTGAATTTAGTAACCAGAAGACTACCATTGATATCTTTCTCGATACAATTCAGCTACACAATCCTCAAAAAGTTAAGGATGAGCCATCGGTCATACCTAGCATGAAACAACTCGAATTTATCAAGCAAAAGGTCAATGTTATCTCATTGCGACTATCTCTAGGGTATACGTTAAATGATAACAACGACGAAGAGAGTCTATGGGAACGATTTTCAAGGGAACTTGCTACCGAAGGGTTCTCAAGCGATGTCTTAGAGCAGCATAAGGTCAGTTTTTGAGTATTTCATAGCCGTCGAACAAACCGTCGTTCATTAACAGATCACTAAATAAACTCAATAGGATGTTCTCAGAGCCTATATACGAGAACTTGACTCGAGCGGTTTCTTTGATCGTGCGAGTTCTCCTTCCACGCAGAGAAACCTCGACACCGAATCACCAGAAAGCTCTTCGAACTATCGCCCAAAGTCGTTTCTTTTAAAAGCAAAACTTCCGGGACTTTCATACGATTCTGATTCATCTTCAAGCGAGACAGATGACAGCAGATTTCGCAACATGACTCTGATTTCTACACGCAATCTTATGAGACTAGATGCTACTGCCTTTCATACATATCATACCGCCCGCTCCCAACGAATTATGCCCTTGTCGACTCGAGGGCCGCTGGCGAGTCGGGAACTACCACCGGGGCCGAGACTAGCACCAGACAGTAGGGGCCAGGAAATTCCACTAGATGCCACATGGACCAAAATAGATCGTCGTCTCGTCAGCCCAGAAGTCGTAGAACGTTCCAATCTGCGATATGAGGCGCGGCCAAATTTCATTGCTATCCTTGGTGTTTTGAGCAAGGCAGAAGTTCTAGGGCTCGCCCGCGTTAGCGCAGAAGCGCGGAGGGCACGCATCCAAGAGAAAGCACCTCCCACCGTCCCAGACTTGGATCTACACTCCAGTACAGCGACTGAAACAGAGGGCCTCGATCCGTGGGATTCGGATTTGCAAGCCTGGGACTCGGACCTTGATGCATGGGGTCCTCGGATACAGGATAGCAGCGACAGTGAGCCAGATCTGGAAGTACGGGACAATGAGGAAATGCTACCCCATGTCGGGCTCTCGCTTTCTGGTGTCAAGGCAAAAGGTGCGAGCGGCGGAGATCAGGAAGAGAAGACAAGAGAAACGCGGCGGGTAACGGGTTGGAGACATCCTAATGACCTTCTAACACGTCGAGAAAGGGAATACAGAAGCAACAGACACAGAGACAGGGACAGGGATAGGGATAGGAAGAATGACAGAGACCATGAGCGGATTACAAGTTTAAATAGAGGAGGAGACCGTCGAGGTGGCAGGCTCCAGTCGAAGAAGAGGGCACTTCAAGAAACAATCGGAGCAGTGGGTATTGGTGGCGCGGCAGCGAGCCTTCTCAGTGTTCTCACCGAAGCTGCGGGAAGCTTGTAATATAGCCAATTCTTTTTTAGAGCATCAAATATTGAATAATGAGAGCAGTATACATGGTACGACTTGAAAATCTGATGTTTTCCCAGTCACTGTAATTAGTGCGACTCAGTTATATTCTTTTCTTTGGCGTCGTCCTCAATCTTTCAACGGGTTGTAAATCCAAATAATTACATGGGATGCTTCTCAGACAATTATTTCATTCATATATCTTTATGTCGAGTCATGTCTTCATACTTGCCACTTCAATCAGATACGTAAATACACTGCTCGTTTTAATATACCGCTCAGGCTGCATTGTTCACCTGGGCCTGCTGCACACCGATGTTCCACACCTTCCTACCCCTATTGTCTCGCCCCTTGTCAACCGCCTTAGCACCCGTCCTCGCTGAGACAATCCTCTCTTCGCCAATGGGCAGGATTATATCCACCCCGTTACTAAGCCAGAGTGGCTCCCACGTCCCTTGCTTGGTGATGTTCACGCTGACGGCAATTCCATCCTCATATGCGTTGCCGATCTCGTATATTATCCGAAATGTAGAGTAGGACACCATTGCTTCGGAGCTGATGCCGTCATCCTCCAGCCATGTGTTCTCAAAGATATGTTTCTTGTTTGCGTTGGTGTGTGGCGTCATTCCATGCATGGGAGGCGGGAAAATCTCAAGTCCACGCCAGTTATCCTTTTCCTCGGCAGGGAACTCAGGATCCTCTTCGGCCCTACAAGTCGTATGGCGATTCTTGCCAACAGGAACTGCGGATCCGCAACGAGCTATCACAGGGATACAGCTATGCCAAGTCGAGCTGATGTTATGCCACATCCCGGAAGCAAGGTGCTGAAATGGCGCATTGGTATTCAAGAAGCCGTAATCGTCACTACTGTTTTCCGTAGCGGCTGATTTCTTCTTAGGTAAGTACACCCTTGCCATGTCTTCCTTGGGTTCATAGACACCAGAAATTAGAAGAGCATCGCCGAACCAATATTGTGTGTCTCCTGCTAGAAGCTCCTTACTCCAGACATTAGGGTCACTCTCATAGCCCCAACCCGTCCATCGTTGAGATGGCACGGCGGTGAAGTGGCTCTTCAGGCAGTGGGAATAGGTGTAAGGGATCAGCTCGTAGCGACGCTTGATGGCATTCCTGATGAGTGGGGTAACTGAGGGGTGCATCCAAGGCTCGATGACTTCTCCAACCAGGTTGTCCTCTGGGCTTGTCTTGTAACAGTTGATTGCAAAGCGAGGGCTGTGAACACCCAGCTGGATCCACCGAACTAGATGCTCTGGTGTAGGCTGAGGTCCCTCGAACCCACCAATATCATGACCATAGCACTACGCAAAGTTAATAAGTACACGATACTCTCAACAAAGCGATTTCAACTTACCTGGAGAAGTGAGAAGCCAGCGTTCAGTGCCAAGGCGTTACTGCCCTTCATCCCCTCCCAGCTTGTCACGTTGTCGCCGCTCCAGGAGCAGGCGGCATAGCGCATAGTGCCGGCGGTAGCACTACGTGTCAGAACAAGAGGACGAACATTTGGTTCTGCATCAACGCAGGCATCATGTGAGCCTTTTCCCATAAGCTCAGTGTGCATGGCTCTGCCCCACAAGCCGAGGTCTTTCCTCGCTTGCCCCTTAGGTATCCGCACAGTCTCTAAGGCACACTGCCAGTCGTCACTCGGAATGTTATACTCGTTGTTATCATTCCACATCGCATCAATGCCAACATCTTTGAGAGCGCGGCATCCATCGTACCACCAGTTATAACCGGCCTTGCTTGTGAAGTCAATGTGGCTGCCTTCACCACTCTCTCCACCACCAGCGCTCCATAGACGAGCAATTGCGGTCTTCTTCGTGATCGGATCTTTGAAGAAGGCACCTGTTTCCGCGAGCTGTTGGTATTCGGGATGACAATCCAAGACGTATGGCTTTATGTTGGCCAGCAGCCTGACTCCGTGCTTGTGGCACTCTCGTGTGAAAGCGCGTGGGTCCGGAAAACGGTGCCTGTTCCAAGTGAACACGTTGCGAGTCTTGGGTTCAACCTCGGCCACAGTATATCCAGAACTCATCTGGAAGGCGGAAACGGGGATATCGTGCTCCTCGCATTTCTTGATGAAGCCCAGGATCGAATCTGCTGCCTTGGGCTGATCTTCCATGCTATACTTCATACCTCCACTAACATAGCCCATCATATACCGTGGCACCAGCAATGGGTAGCCGACGAGGTCTGCGTATGACCGTACGACATCTGCTACCGTCTTGCCAATGATCGTATACTCCTCTAGCCCTCCGTGAGCTTGTCTGTAGACCTTGAAGTGACCCCACATGCCATCAATCTCAGACCCCACGGCCCACGTGCCGCGAGAGTGGGACGTGGAGAAGATCCCAACGCAGCCTTGTGGGGTGACGTTGATGAGAAGTGGGATGTGCTTGTAAAGGGGGTCAGTCCGATAGGCGTCATATCCAAAAGTGTCACTAGCTGAGATGATAAAACCGCGGCCACTCAAGTTCATGGGTGCGGCCTTCTCGCCAAGGCCGACGTGCAAAGTGTCCTTTTTGTAGGTTGTGTAATGCGCTATTCCGGTGTCGTCAACTGCATACGAGCGGAAGTGGAGATCTCGATGTATGGGCTTTTGCATGCCATCGAGAAACAGAGATACCACAGGTGCATTTGACCATTCAATCACGGCCTTTGTGGAACCAAAGCTGATGATCTTATTGCAAGAAGCCATGTCCTCCACGATATCCGGAATAACACCTGATAAATTGACCTCAGGACGTTTGGCGCTTGGATATAAGGGGATCGGGTGGGTTTTGGATGAAAATGTGGTGCGAAAGACATTTGGACAGATGGCCTCAAAGCAAAAGTCAAATGATTGTGGGATGCTCGTATCAGTAGAGGACAGCTTAATGGACGGAGCTGGCTTCGAAGGCGAGGCGTCCTCTACCAGAACATACTGGTGAGGCACACGTTCGTACTGATGCAGCATATTGAAGCAGATAATGATACGGAGAAGACTATAAGGTGAGAAGCAAGTCACAGAACTTGACAGCGTCTCGTTCCATTCCTATTCCAAACACAGTTTCCGTTCCTGGCGATCAAGAGTGACCAACGAGCGGGAAAGACGAGGGAGATACAAGGAAAAGTTCTTGGTAAGAATGAGAAGGGGCGGGAAGATCCTCACATTTAAGGTTTTATTCGACCTGAGACCAAGGACGGAGACCAGGAACAGAAAGCTTAAGGACGATGACACCGAGAAAACCTGGTAAGAGGGTCATCGGACCTGGACTCGGTGGCTTACAGGAGGGGTCTCGGGGGCATCGGAGCAAGTTAGTGGAGAATCGGCGCCCAAGTCGGGGCCCATCCCGCGGGATGGCTGCGTCGCGAGGTGCAAACTAGACCACAATTAGTGGACCCCAAATGCAGCCACCGGGGCCGATGGAGACACATGGAGCAATATCAAAGGTAATGCCAATGCACGATAGAAGCATAGTTGAACGAAGAAGAGCCCATGATCGATGATCGAGGGTGCTGTTTCGATGCGCTGTTCTGTAGCACCCTGGTTTTGATGCATGGTTCTGGAAAAGGGGATGCCAAGACATCACGGGGCTGGCTCATTGGCCGTGAGCTGACCGTGTCTGGGCATGCCACCTGGACCACATTAAAAGACCCGTCCACTTGGGCAGGTGGTGAGGGTTCAATCAGGACTGAGAATCGCAGGGAGAGCCGTGGTCCGGAGCACAGTCAACCTGTCCAAGCTGACTCGCTGCTTTGTGACACTTGACAGACCTGGGCCGTCGAACCGCTGGGGGACATAGCGCCCTTGGTAAGAGGTCAGGAAGCCACCCGCCTCCCCGAGCCAGGGAAGTCTTTATCAGTGGACGTCCGACTTCGGCGTAAGGTGAAGGCCGGGGCAGATGAACGGTAATAGCAGGTGATACAGGAAGTTCCCATGATTCTAAATTTGGCATGGTTTCCTCATACTGAATCAAGATTTGCCTCCTGGGCACGATCCGAACCTGAGCTGGGAGGAGATGATGTTGTGAATCAGCGCCATCAAGGCGAGATCTGGGGCTGGCAAGCTAGAACAGCTGCCGTTGCGGGGAAGTGGGAGGCCTGCTGCTGAATGCGTGGGGGCTTTGCTCCTGAAGGCTTGAATTTGGTGTTGAAAGGCAGGCAATTGCCGTAGGCCAGAGAAGATGTCGTCCGTCAGCTGATCTGCTCACTCCGCAATTGTGGAAAACCCCTAGTCCTCGGCGTAAAAGACCAGCGCAAGAAGGCTCACTTAAAGGGACTGCGCAGGACGCCAATCATCGCGCGAGAGAAGGCCAATTCTCTTGGCACATGCTTGATCAGAGTCTGAGTCTGGCCTAGAAAACAAGTCAGCGGACTTCGACGATGCCCAGGACAAGCGGACGGCTATTGAACCCCGACACAAACCTACAAAGAAAAAGCTCACCTAGGTTAGGCATTTGCAAGCAAGTTCCTATACAGATCCTACCATCTGAAGAATTGCCTCCGATTCAAAGTGCCACTGCTCAATTGGTGACTCGGCATTGCTTGACGCTGAGAAAGCAGGAAAGCTGGACGTGTCTGATGATGCCTTCCAACCTTGGGAGTTGGTAGTTGAGATAGAGTTCAGCCTCTTCGCAAGTAAATAAGCCATTTTGGAAGGAACGACGCAGATGAAATGAATGCGGCGATGTCTCCTTCCGGAAAGATAGTCAGTAGACCCTGTTGAATGGGATGAAAAAGGAAGGAAGTTAGCCGCCGCCAGCATCATGCTCGATAACCATGATTCTTTTCTTTTCATTTTATTTTCCCGTGATGCCCGGGGGACGAGGTTTCATTATAAACGCCGTCATTCATCATGGACGACTCTTCACTTTTAACTACCTAACTCACTGGCAGCATCTACGGAATAGCACGGATGCCCGTGCATTCAATTATCGATCGCGGGTGCAGGACGGGAGATAAGGCCTGGCTGGCTCGATGGATAACCGGCAAATCTCACGAGTTTGCGGAAGCGTGAATTTACGGCTTCAGTGGCTTGTCTCCTGCGTAAAGCATTCATGATCAGCTACGGGATAGCGGCGATCCCGTCAATCAATCCTGCAGTTTGCTCTGGTGTCGTATCACAGCATTGCGCCCGGCTATCAAAGCTCGTCCCCGTCCTCTGACCGCCTATTGTCAGCCGAGGCAGCCACTGATCATGCTGATGGTCGCAGGACACACAGCAGGATGGCAGCCTGACCTCTAATGATTGTCCAGCGGCTTCGTTGCACGGCCGAAACACCACGCAAGACGACGTTGGTGGCGCCCAGCACATGCACGCGAAATGGGCCATGGACCGAAAAACCCCTGCCCAGAGCAGCCCGTCTGAAGCCAAGTTTGGTGGCTCTCGTTGGTGGAGGATGGTAGGGTGGTGGTGGTATGGCATGCGGCTTCCCCGCTATCTATCGCGGCGTCTAGCCTGTTTCTCGTCCTCCATTCATCTCCAACTTCTCTATTTCGAAATCCCATTATCAATCGCCTCTTTCGTTGCAATAGTGCTGCTCCACCAGGGAGCACTAAATGCCCCCCGTCCGTTAGTCTTCCCCAGATTCAGCGATCTCCACACACCATTATACGGCTTCACATAGACGGCAGTTGCTCGGTTGCGGTGAAGACGACGAACGCACTCGCAGAGTGGTACTCGGCTTGTGCTGTGCATCGCCAGTCATCCAACAGAGTGTGGCTGCCGTTCGGTAGCTCAAGCGGGTTAAACCAGGTAGCCGCAGCCTACCTTGGGTTACCTTGCTCAAGCTTATCTGGCTGAACCTACCTGCCATACCTGATCCTATCATACTTTCTCTCCCGACGTAGTACCAAACAAGCTGCAGGAGCTGGTGGTCGTGCACCTGGCTCATGCCATTCTTGTCACCGACTCGTCGAGCACCACCTTTGCCCTCCTCCCCTTATGGCAGGGTTTGTTCATAATGTCCTCCATTCCCGATCATCGTCGTCTTCCTCCTCTTCCTCCTCTTCCTCCTCGTCGTCTTCTGCTCGTCTCATCCCGTCCTCCTCCAACTTCCGATACGTACCAGTCGCCGTACACGACGAAAACGACAACGATATCGATGCCATGAAAGACGACGAGGTCACCTCGGCTTCACCTGGCGGGGACACCGAGACGGCCAAGCCTACACTCGAGACCATCGAACATGCTTCACCTTCCGGTCACAATCACCGACTCGATGCCGCTGCCGAGCTCCTCCGTAAGACGCAAGATGCCGACGGCGGCGCCCGAATCATTGTCACCGCTGAGGATAATCGACACGTGCTGCGACGCATCGATATGGTTATCCTCCCCATAATGCTCACTGTCTACTTCTTACAAGGTCTCGATAAGGCAACATTGGCATACGCGTCTGTCTTTGGACTGATTGAGGATACGGGTCTTGACCCGAACTCGGAAGAATATAGTTGGCTGGGATCGATTGTCTACCTTGCGCAGTTGATCATGCAGCCGCTGTTGGCATGGCTCCTCGTCAAGTTGCCAATTGGCAAGTTCACCAGTGTCATGGTGCTGTGTTGGGGCGCGACGCTGTCCTGCATGGCCGCTGCCCACAACTTTGGGGGATTGGTGACCACGCGGTTTTTCCTCGGTGCTTTCGAGGCCGGCGTAGCGCCCAGCTTTGTTGCTATCACTCAAATGTGGTGGCGCCGAAGAGAGCAGACTGTCCGAGTGTCCTACTGGTATGCTATGAATGGTGTTACCAATATGGTAGGCTTGACTGCTCATCTTAGTTGGAAGACATTGCGAGCTAATGTCGTGACAGTTTGGCAGTCTCATTACCTACGGGTTAGGTCACATCTCTTCCAGCCTAAAGCCATACCAGGTATGCAGGCGCGGCCGTCCTATAATCTTGAGTTCTACGGACTAACGATGTTAGATCATCTTTCTCTTCTTCGGTGTGATCACCGTTGCCTTCTCGTTTGTCATGTTTGCATTCATGCCAGACTCGCCGGTTGAGGCCAAGTTTTTGAAGGATCACGAGAAGCTCATTGCTATCGAGCGTCTAAGGATGAATCAGATGGGGGTCATGTCTCGGGAATGGCGGTGGGATCATTTGAAGGAGAGTTTGATCGACCTGAAGACGTGGTGCTGGTTTGCCTTACTCTTTTCGATCTCGTGAGCCAAGTCCTATCGTAGAGGATATTTATCGTCACTAACATAGCTAGTATTCCTTCCGGGGGCATATCGACATTTGGCCCGCTCATTGTGAAGTCCTTCGGTTTCGATTCATTCCAGACTATCCTCTTCAACATTCCATTTGGCGCCGTGCAACTGATTGCTACCATCGGCGGTGCGTTCCTGGCGCGTGGGTTGAAGAAAAAAGGCCCCGTCATCGTGCTGCTGTGCATTCCGCCTATTATCGGATGCATCATTCTCATGGTCACCTCACATACAGCAGAACACAAAGCAGCTTTGCTAGTAGGCTACTACTTGATATCGGTCTACCCAGGCATCACGCCTCTCATCTATGCCTGGTCCGCCCAGAACACTGCCGGTGACACCAAGCGTAAGTGTACTAGCGCGATCATGTTCATCGGCCAGAGCACGGGTAATGTTGTCGGACCACTCCTATATACGACGGCTGAGAAGCCTGGCTATCATCGTGGTTTGCGCAGTAATCTTGCTCTTTACATCGTTATCGTGCTTTTGTGCGTGATCACGAGTGTTTACCTATTTGCTCTCAACAAGGCGCATGCGAGACGGCGTGTTGCTTTGGGCAAGAGTGCAATCATTGTGGACGAGAGCTTGGATGCACCGGAGGAGATCGAGAGAAGACGGGCGGCCCAAGCTGCGACGGGCCAAAGCAATAGTACAGAGGGGGCCGCCATTGCCGGGGACAGCAGAGTCGGCGAGCGGGCTTTCGAGAACTTGACGGACCTGAAGAATGAGGAGTTTGTATTCGTATACTGAGGCAGCAAGGCGATGGGCGAACTTTGGCGTTGGAACGATGGGGTTGAATGTTTGACACGGCGGTGTAGTAAATGCCGACGAGATACCCCCTGCACATTTTCAGATAACATGTCTTATTCAATAAGGTCTTTTCTTGACATATATTCGTTGCTCGTCAGTCTCTTGCGCCGCCATTAAGCAGAGAGCAGGCCGCCTTGGCCCCCATCCAACGCCAAGCCGCAAATGATGCTGGTATGCGACATGCATCAATCATCAAAGACGCCGGTCCCATTTTCCGTTTAAATATTAAACCTCTCTTGTTGCTCCCTCTTAGTTTGCCGGGCGTAGCTTCACGAAGCAATACTTTGGTATGGTCGTCGCCTTGTCAATGCCATGATCCGAGCTCAGTTCCGGCGGGCACTTTTCAAATACAAAGTTCCATACCAGCATCGCGAGCACCACCCGCAGCTCGAGATACGCCAGCTTGCGCCCGAAGCAGCCCCGCGGTCCGCCGCCGAAGGTGAAGAAGAGACCCGCTTGCGAGTCGAACTCGACATCGGTGAACTCATCATGTCGGCCGTCGAGCTCGGAAGCGTCGACCGGTGCCGATGTTGATGATGAGTCTCGCGACCGGCGCTTGAGCCAGCGCTCGGGCTGGAATTGACGGATCGTTGTCGGGTCCCAGTCTGGCACGGGGTCCTTTGCGTTGCGCTCGCCTTCAGAGCGCAGAGATTGCGGGATGGGGAAGGCGGGTTCAGTTTGGCCGCCGGGGCCGTGGTAGTCTATAAGGCAATCAGCACAATATCCGTTGAGAGCATTTTGCAGACTCACAGAGCAACAGCGACGTTCCCTTGGGGATGAAATGGCCAAGGACAGTCGTGTCGACGATCGACTCGCGAATCACCATGGGAATTGTCTCGGAGAGGCGCAGAACTTCCTCTACGAAAGCGTCGAGATACGGAGCCGGGGATCGAGTGATCTCCGCGATCGTGGGCTGTCGCTTCTCGGCTGCGGCAGAGGCAAATGATGCCCTCAATTGACGGCGCAGCCTCGCCTGAGCATCCTGGTTGTCGGCCACGAACTTCATCATCCAAGCCATTGTGGTAGAGGACGTGTCATGTCCAGCTGCTATGTAGCCGAATAGCTGTCTAGTGTGTCAGTGGGGCAAGCGAAGGTCATCAAGGGGCTTTGCTGACCTCATCTCTCATTCTTGGTTGGAAGAAGTTGGGCTTTCTTCTCTCCTTTTCTGCCAGGTTTACCTCGCGGAGGATCATCCTGTCCATCGCACAATCCTCCTTCGCTGCCTCTTTATCGTTGCGCACCAGGCGGTCAACTCCCTTCTGAATTTCGCTGTCGACAAGGCGCTCTTTCAGTTTGAAAGTGCGACGCATGGTCGTGTTGCGCACTACCCAGTGATGGAAGGCAGGAAAGGGACTCGTCGTGCCGATGAGCACCGTGTTCGTCACGTCCAGGACCGCCTGATAAGCATCCGGGAGCGGTTTGACTGGGAACTTGACGATGTCGGCACCATTTTCTTGGACAGAAACCACTTGATTATCAATTTCCAGATGCACAAGTTGCCTGTGAGTGGCACTGTCATCATCGTCGATACCAAATGCCGCTGCGAGAATGATATCCAGCGCTGCGTGGTGGACGTCATCGTACGCCGAGAATGGCTTCCCTTTGGCCCTCTCCATCTTCAACTTCCAAATCCCCACCAGCGACGTGGTAATGGCATGCATGTGCGGCCCAGACACCGCATCGAGGAAGCTCGGGGTCATCAAGTCCCGCAAAATCTCCTTATTGCCCTTGAACTTGGGGTTTCGCGACGTCATTGCCAGGTGGAAATCCTTGCCGATGACGCCGAAGATGTCGCAGCTCCTTTGCGAGCGGTCAAACTCGCGATGCCGCCGGAAGACAATGTCGTGCGCCTCGCGGATATCCGTGACGAGCACCAACGGCCGCTTGTACGGGAACAGGAAGACCTGCGAGATGGGACTCTGCAGCTGTTGCTGGCGATGGCCGTAGAAGCGCCGGTACGTGCCCGTACCATAGTACTTGCGCAGCTCGGGGACGTCGCCCAGCAGACGCTTGGCTGAGGGGGCATAGTATGGGATGCTGCCTGGCAAAGGTTTTGGGAAGTGGGAAACGTAGAGGTATGCGATGAATACGAGAAAGCAGACTACGAGGACTGGCCAGGAGGCAAGGTTTGGCAGGTAGCCTCGGCCATGCGCAGACGCCGGAAGGCTTTCGGACATCGTGGACAGCCTCCAAGCTAAACAGCAAAGAACAAAGGCCGTTAGAAGGGAGTAACAAGACCCGATTCCGCGGATACCGGAGAAGAATCAACAGCGTGGGAGAGGTCAATGAAAAGATCGGGGAGAATGCGCTTTATGAACAGCAAAATGCCGACCCGGTGTTAGCAGCACAATCTCGCCGGCAGAACCGTTGAGTCCACTCAAGCAATCAAGCAAGGAGCATTGATCCACGTCGGACACCTAGCTAGTGGCCGCCACAAAACAGGCGGCATGGCACTAAACCAGGAACTAAACAGTTCAATATGACCGATCCAGCCTATCGGACAGCACGCAATTACCATCTGTGGCAAGTTGGTGCGCACCAAACGGCCTTAGTAACCTGCCATTTCAGCGCCACGCGAGACATGGCAATACCGCATTGGGCTTACAACGCGTAGGGCTGAGTAGGCCATCCGTCCTGCGTAACGAAGCGATACCCATCTTCAAACACACCTCATGCTATCTAAAGACCAACAAAGATATCTTAACTTCGAATAAGTCTCAGACCTACTTGGATACAATCCAATGGGTTGGTCATGTAGAGATACCCTTTCACTGGGTCTGCGAGTAGCTTGCTCCAGATCCACTGATGGATTGGCGGCGTCAGCACTATCTGGTTTGTAAGCGCTATCTGGCTCCTGACTGATCTCAATTGAGGTTGCCCGCACAATCTTCGCAAGCCGCGCTTGTGCTCATGTTAGCTTGGCCCTGAAACAGCGGATTGTGCGTTTCCTGTTACGTGTTTTACGGCTGAGGCACCCGGCCTACAGCAGCTCGCGGTGATTTACCGTATCAGAACAAACATTGGGGGCTGCTTTTTGTTGTCATTCCCGCCGACTTTTGCGAACCTCCTAATTGGTGAATTTTGAAAAGTACATTGACTTCCTTTGCCTATAACATCTACGCCAAAAAGCACCAATTTGATTGACAGGTGAGGTAAAAAGTAGTCTGTGCAAGGTTTTGTACTAGAGACGTTTGTATTATTCTGCGAAGTGCTCCTGTCACTGCAAAGTCCGCTCTCACAAACCTACCCCCGATTCCGCTCAAAGTTTCGACGCTGTCTTGTACATGATTAACGCTTGTGTTCGGCATTGTAGGTATCATAGAGGTGCATTAAAGGTATGCGGTTGCAGGAAGGTTGAGACTTAATGACAGAAAAGACCGATTGGTCGTGCAAGACGACACCTAAATTGTCAGTTCCAAGCTTTCAACGACGCTGCTATTCTCTTTGAGTTATGCTTTGACGTCTGTTAAGGGAATGTCTCTCTGAAAATTAAGACTTCTGTCCTTCTCCCAGAAGATGCCATCCCCAATTCCAAATACCACTCTATACCTTTTCGAAAGACTGCCAGGGTTTTTTCCCCGTCTCCCTATAGCATCGGTATACCACATAAGGCCTTCGCGAACTTGACGCCAAACTGAGCCTCGACCATGTCAGCCAGCCTTCTGTATGAGATGGTATCTCCTTTCAGAAAGACCATATGCTCCGTGCAAGGGTCATATACCAACTCAGCGACCATTATTCCAATATGTTCAGGCATAGTGGTGGTGGTCTTGTTCTCCCAACTTCCTAATTCCTTCACCTCTCTATTCTTGACATCTACGACTCTAAATGATGGGAGAAAGAGATATGACATGAATAAGCCAATGAAGATGACAGTCCAGCCTGTCTCATTCTGCTCGCGTGGCATGTTCCTCACAAGCTTATTATCGTTAACTATTCCGTCGTAGTTGCCCGCCTATAACCTCTAAGGCTAGCTAAAGTTGCTAAGGGAGATACCTCCGCATGCCAGTCTACAAAGCTACTCTGGTCACTTTGACCTGTGTGTCTCTAGGCATGCTCTTATCAACGCACTATATGGCGATATTAACTGATGGAAACTTCTGGCGTGCGGAAACCCTTCTCTCTATAAGTCCACATAGATTGTATCTCGCTAGTTTCCTGCTTCTTGGCCAGAATCGGCGATCTAAGAGTCTCGGGTCGTATAGAGCAGGAATTTGGACATCTTGTTGTCGCTTGGAGAAAGAACTAGACCCTGAGCACAGCCTTGCCAAGCTTGCCTGCTCCAGCAATCAAGACAAGCTACGTAATAGGTAACTACAAATGATACCGAAGTTGCCCTCAACTTGGCGAGGTTATCACAAATGGGGCAAAGAAGTCATCTCGCGTGACAAAGCTATTTACAAAACCAATGAGTTAGACACATGTAATTGCTCGGTCCATATCGCAGACAATGTATGGTTTCTAGGTTTAGGGAGGCAAATTGACTGGGATTGTGGCTCTTGAGCATGAGTGGGTACCTATTGCTTGTAGAGGTTGGATTTGTAAAACAACCTAGGGACGGAATCCTTCCCGTCATGCTCGGCAGGTACAGTTGGTGATTAAGTAATTGGAAATATCGTAATCACTAAAACCAGGACGGAAACTTTCCGCACATTGTGTAATTCAGACGTGACAGGCAACTACAACAAGTTTTGCACAAAATGGAGTTAGAAATTTTACGATTTAATGTTTTTTTTTTTTTTTTCAGACGGTCGTAGATATTATCCGTACCTAGTAGCTTTAACACCCTTTCAAACTCCTTGTCTACATTCTGTTACTTCGCTCATCTCACTGCAATCGTTTCATATAAGGCTTTTCTGTCCATAATTACATGATGGGGCTTTCATCAATAGCTCTGCGATGGATGACAGTCCTGCTGCTGTTCAGGCAAAGTGCGGCCGAGCCCAGAGTCAACCTTGGATATGCTACATACGAGGGCACGGCACTGGAGAACGGAATTGATCAATTTCTGGGCATGCGATATGCCGCACCTCCTCTCGGCGAAAACCGATTTCGACATGCAAAAGAGCCGCAAGCAGAGATTGGTATTATTCAAGCCAAAGAGGTCTGATCTTACCCACATGGGCTTCACTTTGTTTCGCTCTATTGACAATGACCAAAACAGCACGGCCCTATCTGTTATGGCGTCCAGGGGCTTGCATTTGGTTCCGTCCCCTTGCCGCTGTCCGAAGATTGCCTTTTCATCGATGTCTATGTCCCCTCCAATCTAAGCGACTCGGATCGCAAGGGCCTTCCAGTAATGCTCTGGTTACAAGGGGGTGCCTTCGTTCAGCTTTTCAATCCCAACTACAACGGTTCTGGTCTTATAGAAGCTAGTGGCAGAAAAGTCATCGTGGCCACCTTCAACTATCGCGTGGGTCCCTATGGCTTTCTCGCCAGTAAAGAACTTGCAAAAGAGGGCAACCTGAACCTAGGCCTCTTGGACCAAAGATCGGCGATACGTTGGGTCCAGAATCACATTGCGAAGTTTGGCGGCGATCCTACGAAAATCACTCTCTTTGGTACCTCTGTTGGCGGTGGAAGCGTGCTGCTTCAGACCTTGGCATACGGCGGCAATCCTCCTGAAGAAGATAATATCGAATGGGTCGCTGGTATTGCGGAAGCCGTCTACATACCTCCCTTGCGTGGCATTGAAGATCTCGAATATCAGTATTACCAGCTGCTGGATGCGACAAATTGCGCGGACCTTGCTTGCTTACGTACCCTCAATTCTACGGAGGTCCAAGCCGCTAACATCGCAGGTATGGCTCCTGGCCAGACAGCTTTACCCCTTTTCCCATACGGACCGGTCATTGACGGGAAGTTCTTCACTGACACGCCATATGCGATGCTTCGAGCTGGAAACTTTTCTAAACATAGGCCACTGGTCATGGGTTCATCTCACACTGAAGGAACCATTTTTACTCCCCAGGCAAACACTACCGACGAGGTTGATGAATTCATGAAGACTCAATACCCAGACTTGACCGACTCCAATTTAGCAGAGGCAAATGCTCTCTATTCAAGTGTGCCGCAGACCTTTCCAGGTGTTACTATTGCAGAGTCACCGTTATACTATAGGACCGCCATGATGTATGGTGATACGGGATATGCTTGCCCAACGCTAAATCTCGCTTCTGAATTGGGCGCTGCAGGCGTTAAAATTTACCTATTTCGTGACAACATCGTTGACCCAGTTGAACTGGCAGCTGGTTTCATAGTTCCGCATACCTGGGAGGTCCAGGCAGTTTGGGGCCCGGAGTATGCGACATCATACGTCGCTCTTCCCGGTTCAACCAGCTACGAAGCAGGCGGTTCTAACCATAAAATCGTCAGTCAAATGCAGAAGTACTGGACTGACTTTGCTTTGACAAGTGGACACTTACCTGTCAATGAAGACAGCGGTTCTCCGAAGTGGGAAACTTACGGATGTAGACGCAGGCTACGGTTACAGACAAACGCAACCGCTATGGAAGCAGTACAAGCATACGAGCATGCTAGATGTAGCTTTTGGAAGGACATGTCCGCCAATACGCATATCTGATCGCAAGGCATAAGTCCAAGGATGTAATGGTATCTTGTTTCTCATGAGGCTTATGTGCGTTTGCGATTCCATGACGTCTATCGCGCTAGGATCTCTTGGTGGTTACTTAAGCAACTATTGCGCGGTAGTAATGCGTGGATTATCTTAGTGTTGTCACCACGTCAATAACGCTCAAGTCATTTCAGAATGTCCCAAAGTTTTAATTCAAAAGTAAAGACTAGATACAATAACGATATGCAATCATGCATATTGTCCCAAGACCAATTCGATCATTAAATTATACCACTTACTATATGGGAAGGCGGACTTACGTAACTAACACAGCTACCTTATAGTCTTGTAAGATATAGAAAGATAGGGTTGTAGTCAACTTTTTGTGATACTCCCTGGTAAATATGACGAAGATGACGAATTCACCACCGATACGCATGTACAGGGTACCGCGTATTCGATGTACGCCGATCCACCACTGGAATAGGCCGAGGCGCTGTCGTATCTGATCTGCTTATTCAAAGGCGAATACGCTCCGTGTAAAATCTATTCGTTATTAATAGAGTGGTCAAACCACGGGTTTCTCGTCCTCCTGAATTCCTCCCTTTCACTATGGCCTCTTCATCATCAAGAAAATACTATCCCCACTATCATACACTCGAAGTTCTTCTCCCCTCAAGGTTCAGTATTGAATACAATCCCACCCCACAACCTACAACATGCATGTCTCTATGCTCGCGACCTCTGTCCTTCTCGCCGTCACGCCCGTCATTGCTACCCGCTGGGTCGTCAACTGGGAGCAAGTCGTCGGCACTACCTGCTGCGCCCGTGGGTCCTGGTTCAACGACGAACTAGGCACGTCGTACTACGTCCCCAACTTCGACGAGGGCTGCCACGGCGCCACCCAGGTTGCGGGCGTCAAGGAATTCTGTATCGACTGGGGCCATTCGCGCGGCCACTTTATCAGGATCTCGGGTGAGAAGCTGTGCCTGCACAACATGGGCACCAAGGTCATCGAAGAGAGCGACTTCCACGCCACGTACCAGACCACCTTCAGCAGTACGCCCTGCACGTGGTAGGAGGCCGATCCGCCTGCGAATGCCACTGCTGCCGAGGCAGCCGAGCGTGCTCTGCCTGACAGCGCCAAGATTAGGCTCGGGGAGTAGAGGGAAGAAGGCTAGATTCGTCGCAGACCATGATTGGTGGCTGTAGTTCATGAGAAATGGGAGAAAGGGGTTGGTATCGTCACATCAACTGTCGACAGGCCACAGGGGGATAAATGAAACGGTCAGGGACGAGTAAGGGGGATGCTGCTGCTGTTTTATTTCTGCTATCCAGTAGCTAGCTACCTACTGGAGGGAGGTTGACTCAGATCTCTTTAGAGCAGACAGCTTATAATTAGGCTTCCTTTTCTTTACACAGCCAAGCCCTAGCCCCTCGGCTCATTCATTTACAACCATCCATGATAAACATATACTTAGCAGCAAAACAATGCCTTCAATTCTCTTTCAGAAGATCTCATCTTACTATATAGATCTCCTAAGTTCATTACTCATACAGCCTTAACAAGCCAACACAGACATCCGGTCTAGGTATCCAATAGACACTATACGACCAACAGCCCAACAGTAGGACGCAATCTCTGACAGGCTAAAAGTATTTTAGCCAACCCCCCGTCAATAGTGTCCAGGCTCTCGGAACCATAGTACAACCCTCCCTCAGATCAATGCCATAAATGGGAATTTCTGGGCAGCTTTCTCAGCCCTCGAGCCCGCTTAAGTTCGCCAGTGAACGCAGCGATGTGCCCGCAGTGCAGCAGTTAGTTCTCATACGGAGGTATTACGGCTACGTCTCCAGAACGGGGTTTAGGGTGTCAAGGGCTCCTTGATACCCTCGACCTTCAGGAGCTCCAACGCGGAAGAGCCGAGGTTCTGGAGGCTATGACATCCCTCGAGGGCCCCAAGCTTCGCGGTTTACAAACCATGGCCATCGGTTTTCATCAAGATCTACCACTGAAAGGTCTGACCCTGGATATCCACTAAATAAAAGGCATTCCGTTGTTGCTCATACTATTTAGGTGCCTTTGGAGAGTTCGCCAAGTGCCTTAGCAACGAGACTTGATCTAATAGTGGTGGCTCTTCAGTGCTGGCAGCAAATACTGTCTGCCTCTGGCTTGTGAATATCCAGTGTCTTGAAAGAGAAAGGTTTGTGGAAGACACTGGCAGTGATCGAGTGTGAGAAGGAAGAGGGCTAAACATGCCATATCTATATTTCTCTACCAGGTAGATGATTCACAGTAAATCGGGGTGAACCAAGCTAGTTACGACATACCAAAGCAATGAAGGCCATAGGGGTGGGATGGGAATGTGTTGAACAGCGGGTTCTGCCGCTCAAAAACCATCAGCGCAACTGTTCGCTTGGAGTCTCAAATGATTGAATTGCTGGCCAGCGAATATACTGTATACGAAAGAAATCGGATGGGGTCTTGTTCCCCCTATTTTGTTCTCACTAAAAATCCCTCCCTCTTCAGCCCTTATTCTCTATCTCATCGAGCAAGTATGATTCAGACCGGTATACGGATTTCACTGCTCCTCGTGGAAACGTTTGATTTTTATATGCTAGGACCACAGCAGTCATTCAAGTTGTTTGGGTTGCTTCCAGCGCATGCTTTGGAGTTTGCCGGCTGGCACCGGTTTCCTGGCTGATCAAAGCAAAATTCATCGAGTGCAAGAGTGGTGGGAGTACTGCAGAAGAAGAGACTATTGAACTCGTGCTCTCCGTCAGCGGGGAGGCCGCGCTCTGCCAGTGCTGCGTCAATGCGGCCTTTCCAAAGCTCAAAGTCTGCAGAGAGATTAGATGGGACTTGTATTCAGTCGATATTGTATGAACTCACTGGCACCAGAGCCGTTCAACAGTTGAGAACCGCAGTAAAACTGTCCTGGTGTGCAAGTATCTGGAAACCCAACCACGCCAGTAGCAAGGGCTGCCGCTGAAGCAATGATGAAGGCGAGTTGAACCATCTTGACCTTTTCTTGGAACAAAGTTAGGCGGGATTTGGCGGAAGACACAGATGCGTTTGTTGAGATGCTGTTGAAATATATGGTCAAGAATACCTTGAGCTGGAGATATCGGCTTGCTTTTATATTCTCTGAGCTCACCAATGTTCTGTCTTGGGCTCACATTTGTTCGATCAATAAGACGGCACATCATTCCGACCGCTAACCCTTGTCAGTGTCTGCTCTGTTTGCTTTCAAGCCCATTCTTCTGTTCTTTGACCACCTTCGACCTCGGCTGGTTGCTTATTGAAAGTCTTGGTGCTGAGTGGTTAACTTCCTATTCTGAACACATTCTTCTCGTGCCAAGGCTCTTCACAATCCCTTAGAGATCACAAGATTCATGATGAAGGATTTTCTTTTAAGCCTCCACAGGATGACTGCGGTCTACGATTGTACTGGTCAAGCCTCCGTAGAATTGTCAGCGGGTATAGAATGTCCAATCGGATATTGAACAACGAACCAAATACCAATGCTGACTGGGCGACCGTGAGATTCGAGAGCTTTCTGATGCAGCGACAAAACTAATAGGAGGGCTGCCCTTCCCGCACTTGATTCAATCTTGACCAAGTTTTATCAAAATTACAAAACAGCAACCAAGAGTATTCAAATGCAATACTTGTTGTGTGTCTAGGTTAGTTAATGGAGAAATTCTCACCAGCCCAGTTTGTCGTAAAGTCGACCCACAGCAAATCAGAAACGCCCGTAAGGGCGGAGCTATGAGGTCAGCCCTAGCTAGTGTAACCGCACTGAATTTGTTGCGTACCCGTTGTTATATTTTCCGGTCACTGTGTCCTAAATATTGAACAAGATTCGTCAATTCTTCGTATGATAGGCTTTGTAGTTGTGAGGATCATGTCTCAAGCCACAGGAAGCCACGGGCCTCATTCCGTCTGACAACTGAGAAGATGCGTACATCTTCTCTTGCCACTCCCCTCACTGTACCAACTTTCCCTTGAAATAGTCCAATTCAAACGCCACGAACCAGAAAATGGATCCTCACGGACCTGACTCATCTTTTTGACCCAGCTAGTGACAAATAATTGTCAACACTCGAGTCAATTTCCTTTGATTCGATACCATCATGTATAAAACAGTCAAGCGTAACTAAGGCAAGGAGTTACCGATGTTAAATTAACGTTCTGGATCTAAGTCTCAACACATAGGCGTGTGTGTGGCTAGTTCGTATCGGCGGTATATCACGGCGACTGAAACTGTTAGTTATAACAGCCCAGTATAAGAGACAAATCTCGTCACTGAGGACTTTCTTCGTGAGTGGGCCGGTGCTGCTGCGGCTCCGACCAACTGCAAGAGATCTCGATGAACGGAGGCGTGGATATAGCAATTCAAAAGATAATCAGGGAGCTCTCACGGAGCTAAAGAGTGTCAGAGAGTACGGTAGGCAAAGGCCGGAAGCGGATGAAGCATCCCCGCTGGAGCACTCGCAGTACACGGCATCTACACCATGTCAGCAGTCAGCAACCTGCTTTGGACTGGCTTCGTACAATCCCCGGCCAGCCTATACACTAGGAAACATAGACACGTGAATGATTACGTAGTAACACATAGTTCCCAGGAGGCCCGTGGTAAACCTGTACAAGATCTGCAGTACACACACTCTCCACGTGCAAGACAAGAGCTACACATAACGCATTATGCCTAATGAACCCACGGCGGCTAATCCCTGACACGTCTCATCTGGTCGCGCACTCACGCTACCCGAGCTGGAGTTGGCCCTGGGAAAGACGAGCACTTCGAAGAACATTCGCTCGGAGCTGCGAATTGCTCTGCAGCAAGCAGTGATCAGCTGCTCCGAGCGATGCATGTACCAATCCTTTAAATGGTATGTGGCCGCTGTCCATGGTTTCGACTGACATGCTGATCGCGTCAAGGGCAGCGAAGCTCCTCGGATCCATCCCAGATGACGACCACGACGAGTCTTAATGCGTTAGGTTTACTTCAGCAAGTCTATAATGTTGCTATAGAGTACAATATCCCCAAAACCACATGTCGGAGGCGACACCGTCAAGTCTCTAGAACAGAAAGGCTTCACATCCTTGCATTATGAATCACATAAGAAACAATAGGTACGTTACTCATCTTTTCACCCTCAAATTCACTTTAGGACTTCGTGTGGTTTATTAGCCGCACGGTATGCATTTCAACTAAGCAGCACCTAATGAGAAGCCGCTAGTATATCTTCTGCACACCTGACCCTACAAAATATTCGCGTTAATCGATCTCAGTATCAAGACAATCACCAACGTGACAGCACCATAGGGCGAGGTTCAACAACTTCGATCGCAGTGTGGCCCTGTCCTGAGGCCTGGGTGCCAGAAGTATATCCCTGCAGCGTAATCTGTTTTTGAACAAAAAATGAGCTGATATCTCCAGCCAACACCAAGCTAGAAATCCCCAAAGTGGCATTGGTCATGCCACCAATCAGAATAGGGCCGCACCTATGAATGATCTGAAAAGATACCTTTATTTGATCGCACTGCCCTTCTGAATATATTTTTTCGGGTTCCCTGTCGAGCAGATTGATCCAAGTTATCAAAAAGTGCTCTTAGGCCATTCAAGTATGATATCTGTGTACTACCCAACATTGTGTTTATAAGTTTACTTCCCCAGAATGATTGACAAACAGCTTGGCCGGGCCCCTGATCCCCGGTGAAAGGTTTCTAGTTCATTTTTTCGAGCGCCAGACCCCTGAGCCGGGGGCATTTCCTGAGTCAGATCAGTATACCCGGAGCAGCAGACTTAGACCACCAGTACTGGCCGGAGATGAATAATTACCTAGTTACACTTCTCAGGTCTTTTATTAACATCCATCATCCAAGCCATCAACATCAGCACACAAATGCATCGAACCAATTCTTATAAGCATAAACTACGGTTTGCCTGTTTATTCCTGCATCAGTTCCCGGATCCTCTTCACTTCGGCTGATCCATACGTCTGCTCTAACAATTCCATCACCTCGATCGCACTAATTTCCGGGTCCCAAATGTCCTTCAGAATGATAGCATTAACATCAGCACCATGGCTCAGAAAGTGTCGCACTATTCTACTCCACCGCATAGTGCCAGAGGGATCGACATCATAATACTCAATCCAGCCCCTACGCCGCGCGTCACGGAGGTGTCGAAGTAAGTACAGCCATGGTGTGATTGGCTTTCGAGTGTTAAAGTCGATATACTTATCGTTCGGTCCCTTCCCACGTTGAGAGGGAGCAACGAGGAGGTATTCGACGAGATCTGGGTCGGAGAGAGGATAAATGCTTTTCATGCGGGAGCAGAGGAATTCCACAGCATATGAAAGAAGAGGCGTCGGCTGCGGTGCTTCTTCCTCTAGGTCGTTGTTACCAGACGACAAGCTGTCAGTTTTGTTCCCTAATTGAGCTTCTTCGGTCAAAGACGTTGCATCAAGTTCCTCTCGGACATACTGAGTGATGCCGAACTTTGTAGCTAGACATAAGAATGGTTGCTCAATCGGCGGCGCTTTCATCCTCACTTCATATGCTCCAAAGGCGTGCCGCGCCCAGTGGTCTCCAGGGTCTCTCGGTCTAGGGACCCAGTACCCAGTGATAGTGCGATCAAGCTCGTTCATCATCGGCCGTAAAAGGTGATCCGGATCTTGAGACACATACCTTGCATGTGACATAGCAAGGGCAATGTCGGGCCACCAGTCGTCTAGCCTGCGATGCCGTTCTGGTTCTTCAATGGGTCGTTTCATACGAACGATGTATGATCGTAGTAGAGCAAGATGTGGATCAAAGCCAGTTGTGCAGTGGCCATTTAGGCGCCCTTCTATGTTTCTCGGACCAAGCAGCCAATCCCGAACTGTTCGATGAATGTATTTGATCTTGCTCTCAGTGAGGACCTTCGTCTTGAGCACTTGCACCTTACTGGGCCGAGAGGATGGCCGGACAAAGATCTCGAGTAGTCCAGAGAAGCTGCTATGTAGATAGTCTGCTACCATCAGACCTCGTCGATCAATTTCCGTATCGCTCATTGCTTCGATTCCTCCATTTAGTGCCACTTGAACATCGCCCGCGTCGTATGCGAATCCAAGTTCCCAAACGGTCAAGGAGTGTGCAGATTCGTCTTTAATGAAGTCGGAGACTATTTCCCTTGCACGAATTAGCTGAAAGATGGTGGCAGTCCCAGAAAGCTGCGCGGTTGTCTTGTTTTCAAATATTAGATGTTCGAAAAGATCATCGAGGTCCTCTGGTAAGCTTCGTAAAACCGTTTGCAATCCTGGCCCAGAGCCATTTTCATTTACGTAACCTAGCATCTGATTGACAGCCAATCTCACCCAAAGGAAAACACCGTCTGACCTTTTAACTGCTTCATCCGTAATTCGGGCCATGAATTCCGGATCCATGGCCGAGAGGCGATGAATACCGGGATGCTGCACCAGCCGATCCACAGTGTAACGACGCATATCTCCATATGTCAAGTCCTGCAGTTTCAGATTTGGCACTGAGTGTTCGAACGCAGCTTCGAAAACAGGCCATGGTCTAGAAGACAAGCAAAGCTTGACTCTAGCAGCGTTTTGACCTTGTACAAGATCCTTGAAAAATGTGATGATCATCTCATGATCGCCTTCAAACTCATCCAGACCGTCAATGAAAAGACAAATGCTCATTTCTTCAAGTGCTACTTGCATTAGTCTTTGAAAAGCAACCATGAGTTCAGATGCTGTCCAATCAAGAGTGAGCTTGATTCTCTCCTTTGTCGGCATTTTCGAAACTCTGTCCCACAGATCTTGGAAAGCCTCCGGTATCAGGCTCCTCTTCGCAGAAAGTAGTTGGTAGAGAAGATACCTCAGCAACCCTGTCTGGGACTTTTGTTCATGGGAGCCACTGGTCCAGAAGTAGAAGCCCGCCATTGCAACAGGGCGGCCAAGAGACCAAGAGTTCAGGTAAGCCCTTGTTCGTTCACTCTCGAAAAGAAATCTTGTCAACGTCGATTTCCCAGATCCAGGTTTGCCAGTAATCCAGTAAATTGGTCCGAGATCATTAGTTGACAGCCACTGTGTAAAATGATTCCCAAAGTCGGTCGTTTCGGCATTCCTCCCCCCTGTTCCAAATACCCATTCGAAGGTCTTCTGGTGAGCGGAGGTAACCTCCTCCTGTCGATCACGCATCGAGCTAAATGCAAGGCCATCAAGAATGAAATCTTCAAGAATCTCATTGGATACTAGATTTGGTCTCGGGGGTTTAGATCCCACCTGATTGCCGTCAACCAATTGTGTGGCTGCATCAGATTTCTGTGGCTCGGGCGAGGCCGTAGACGACTCTGATGCTGCTGACGTGATAGGTCCAACATCAAGGCGACTGAATCCCCTAGACAAAGAGTCTGCAACCCTGTCATAATACTTCATATTAGTTGTGGCAATCTTTGGGCCATTTCTAATAGGCACTCACTGCTGGATAGGTCGAATCGAGTACCAGTGAGAAGACAACTCATCCAGGCGGTCTCCGAGAGCTTTTACGTCCTGAGATGGCCATTGCACACAGAGGAAGGATTGATCAAGCGCTCTGGTAAAATCCACTCGCTCAAGGTGAGTGAGCAGATCTTGGCCGACTATACGGCAACAATACGCAACTGATACGATTGAAGCATCAATGCTTGCAGTCAATGGTTGGTCTTCCAGGCGTTGCACGATTCTTCGCAGTGATTTCCAACTATCTCGTAGATGAACCACCAACGGAAGACTTGTATCGTTAGAAGCATGGTTGCAAATGATATCGAGGCTGTGATGGAGTTGGATGGCTTCTTGTAGAAGCTCTTCAATAGAATCGTTCAAGCTAGCGAGATCAAGCATTGCGGTCATGGTTTCCATGATCGCTGCTTGCAGTAATCTCGGTTAGTCTACAATTATTCACGGAGCGTATCTATGAACTTTGAGTCCGGTTTAGCTCTTGAAGGCCTGGGCTCATAATGAGGAGCTTCGATTGAAAAACAGATGCTTTTCAAGCCGGGCGCAGGTCGCTATTTTGTAGTCAATTAGGAGTGGGTCAAATACGAATCTCAGGGCAGTTTGGCATATGATTGGCTCGCAGTAGCTCGCACTTCGGAGTCCGAGGATCATTATCGTCGTATTCGGCATAGCCTGCGGCACAGAATGAGCTGTGACGAAACATTCTGCGAGGACTAGGAGAAAAAACCAGTTGTCTAACAGACCAAATAGAGCATGCAATGTTAAGAGTTTCGAGATAGAACCTAGGTATGCTTTGAACATAGGATTCAAGACTTCTCCGAAAATCATATTGAATGGCTTTCTTGGTGCTGGTTCTGTAGGTGCCCTTCCCATGCGCCCGAATTAAGTGTCACGGCATGAACGAGTAAGTGAAAGCCCAATCCTGAGCAACTTTTGGTTTCGTCAGATAAATCTGGCTTTCTGGGAATCCTTGACAAGATATCGGGTCAGAGTTCAATTGCTTGCATCTTATCTTACCAGCCAATATCAATACAAAATTCGGTCTTAATAACTCTACCATCACAAGCTGAAACTGCCTATCGACAATCCTAGGCGAAGTCCTGAGGTCGTTTCTATGCTTCTTCATCCGTTGGGTTGAGACTACGACTAAGTTTCACGTGCTTCAATAACGGAAAGAGAAGCCGTGAGCTATGCTCTTATAATATAATAGGCGATGTGCCTTGTTATATCGAAATAGTGATATCCCTCAAAGTGTGTCACGGATCGAACGTTAACATTCCGAGTCTTGGTGTAGTTAAACAGCGCACACTACGTAGCTGGTAAACACATCTTACCCCCACATTAGTCTAAGCTAGGTCTATTTGATCGGCGCATCACCCTAAATGACCAGACGCTATAGACGAAGGGCCGCTGTAAAAAGATCGCACACGAATGACAGCCAATGAGATTGAATTAGAGAGCCTCATGGTCGATCTTCTTCATGATACGCTACTTGGACACAATAGAAAGCGCAATTAGATATCGAAGCTCAGCACCGTGACTAGAGTCTTCAGGTTGCGTGCGAGCATTTAAAAGTCGTTAAGAATTCAATCCTTACCACGAACGGTGGCGTTTTGGCTTGCAAGCCACAATACAGGACACACGAGGCATGTGGCAACGGATTGAGGAAAATAATTCTCCTGTGGCGTAAGTCTTGTGGCTCAATAGCAAATTGATGACTTTTTCGGCAGTTGGGTTCAGGGCACTTGTCGTAGCAGTTCTAGGCATAGGGTAGAAATGCAAACCTTGTCTTCGTTATACGTTGCGGTGGCGGTTTGTTCTAGCCCGCCAGGCGAGTCGACTACTACAGGCTTATCTTGCTGTCTTCCAACGAGGCTTTGAATTAAGTTATATGATTAGTAGGTCGCCTCGGTAGCTTGCCGACTTCATGGCCAATCAACTCTCAGTTTGAATGGAGTCTTGGTTATTTCAATGAAAGCTTTGAATTGAGACATATGATTGGCAGGTCACCTCGGTAGCTTCGCCGACATCACCACCAATCAACTCTCAATCAACTTGGAGCTACAGCCCTTATCCTGACCAAGCCGAGGAGGCTTACCTAGTGAGTTGCGCGTAGTGGTCAAGAACACCAATCGTTTTGTAAGAACATGTTTCGCCTTCCGCCTGCTTCAGGCGGCTTGTACACGCAAGGTGTGTTAGAGAATCTCGATGCTCTGTCACAGTTTGCCGTCTTTGCCCCTGTGCAACTTCACGTCAGTTCTTCGAATACAAACACGCCTTCTTCACAAATATGTCGATATAGCATGTGGCTACATGTCTCATCCCATAGATCTGAGGATGGCGTTGTTGAGCAACCTTGTCTTGACCTCGCTCAAAGGGGCTTAATGCAGGACACGACTTAACCACCTCAGATGGTGTTTATTACAAACATCACCTGCGGTCCGCCAGGTTGAAACTCGCCTTCAGTGACCCAGTTATAGGTCAGGTGCCGTGGGATGGCAAAGCGGGGAACCCAATAACACTCGATCAGGATTATCCCCCGATGGCCAATGTAGAGGTGGTCCTACGACGATGACATTCCAGCCATCGGCGTTTCCATCTGTACTTTTCAAATCGCGACGACAGTCTGAGAATCATTCAGTCATACGTCAGCCCAACTACACAGGATTGGCGGTACTAGCCCCGACGTCCCAACTTGTTTTTTAAAGGAGCCATCAGATTCCACATTCTTCGTGCCTGATTTCTAGAGATATCGAGTTCCCATGTTTTACTTGAAGAAGGATCACCAGCCTGTCAAAGAATTGCATCGAGTTCATCAGTCGGTATCTGCAGATACAAAAATTTTGAGACTCAGTCGAAGCATCAAAGGCGTCAACATGACCTCGTCAGCTGACTCGAGGAGGTTGAGTGCTGAAGCGAGCTTCAGCCCATCAGATTCGTATTGTGATCCCGCCACGTCGGATGCCGGGGAACAACAGCAGATGGTTCGATATCTCCACGATGCACCTCATGGTAGTTGGGATAGTAGTGCCTATCTGTCCCCTATGTTGACAGATGATTCACTGATTTCTCCCTTCGCGACGGCTTTTGAACAGGCCGCCTCGATGGGACAATCCTTTCCATCTGCTAATATGCAAGATGGTGAATTCCAACAGAATTTTCAAGGAAACCAAGCCCAGCACCAAATACCACAGTGGTATGGACTTTATGAAGACCATCGTCCGCGACAGACCCTTTTATCACTCGATAATATGTCCTGGAACCCACCGAGTCCTCCTTTCCAAGATGGTGCCACATCTCCGTCTTCACCAAACAGCAACATGCTAGGCTACCGATCCACTGGCAACATACAATCTGGAGACACACGAACGCTTCAACAGTCGCAAGGAAATCCGCCATATAAGGAAAGCCGAAGTGGTACAATGGATAAGGGTAGAAAGAAGCGCGGAAGAACTGGGACGGATAGGAGAGACAGTGCTGGAAAGGCTAGTAGCAATGCTGTCGCGGCGAAGTCGAGGGGTCGACGCGTATCTGTCGCAACTCCAATAAAGGACGAGCCACCATTGACACCTCTATCCAGCACACCGACTCGGCTCAATGACTCTTCCAGCGCGGTGCCACGCCAGGCAACACAGCTTTCCGATGAATCGAGCCATCCGTCGCATGTCGCGCCGTCATCCCCGGTGGCCTCTTCCTCATCAACAAGGCAAGACAATGATTTCCCAGACGCGGACAATGATCACGATATCAAACGCGCGCGAAACCGCGCGGCGGCGACGAAGTGCCGAGCCAAGAACAAGCGAGCCATGAATGCCTTGGAAGAATCGAGCCGAATTATCACTGAACAGCGCGAGCTTCTCTCTATTACAGCAGCATCACTCAAGAACGAGGTGCTCGCCCTCAAGACCGAGCTACTGCGCCACGGGGATTGCGACTGTGTTCTCATCCAAACATACATAAACAAGATGGCGCGGAACGTTGGCGAAGGACGAACCTGACTTACGGCCGATATGAGGCCATTAGAATCAGGTTTTCTTTTGCGTTACTCGTGATGTGTACCCAGGTTACATCTGTTCGTCCTTCTTGGATAATGACAAATAACGCATTTCATGATGATGAGGTTGAGCACGTCTTTGGTTGATTCCTGTTGCTGTAAAGGTTCTCTAGAGGCGTGTAACATGGCAAGGTTGGTATTGACCATTACACATTTATTGATGGGCTTCTTTTTGTTTCTTCTTCTGTTAGTTTTGGTGTTTACTGGCTTAGCAAGGTTATATCGACGGTTTTCCTTGGTAAAGTAGCGGTAGAATCGTGATATTAGTGTTTTGAGTTAGCTATAATATAACGATGGCTGAGTGGTGGATGAAATGGCGGAGTGTTTTGTCTTGTTGGCCTTTGGTGACAACGTTCGACTATGTGATGAAGCTGTCATCATCAGAAGACTATGGAAGGTGCCCGGACTCACGATTTGATTTGATGTCGAAGGCTTGAATAAGCCACCCTTTCAAAGCGAATAAACAGAGCCATTGATCCTCATTCACATCAGGACATAGGAAATGCGTCTTCACTGAAGACATGTATTTGATCTTCGTTCATAGTTCTGCACATCTTGTCTCAGATACGACGGAATTTCCCCGATATCCTAGGTCGACGCAAGGCTGGTTTGAAATCCATCTCTTTATGCAAAATACCTTTTGGCTCATGTAGCAAATTCAAAATGTGAATGAAAGTTCATAGAATACTTGGATGTCCTTTTGTAAAACATATGATGCTACCTTGAGCATCAGGGGACGACCATCTGTTAGGTAGGGGAAGTGGGAGCAGATAACGAATCAGAAAAACAGCGAGGAGGGGGAGTAAAGGGAATATCAACTAAGTTATCGACCCAAAAATGTGGATATACCAACACTTATGTGCCTTGGTTGATCTCTCCGTTCGGAAACGTTATGCTAACAACTTTCGTGACACAACTGTTACGATCATCTGACGTAATCTCTTCGAAACTGATTGTCACGTCTTGAATTTTCTAGGATTCTATATTTTTTTACGAGGATGTCGTTTGTACGTCATTGGCCATCATTGTTCGGAGGTTGGGGCCGGGGTAATCATCCAACGCTGATGCCTCTGCAAAAGGCTGTCAAAGTCCCCACCACATCGAACATCAAAACTCGAAGCGATATAGTTCGATGAAATGAAGACAGCCTCGTATCGAATCTGCTCATAATCTTTGCAAGTCATTGGGGGTCCACACAAGATACAGGAATATCACACATTGGTATTTGCGGAGACAGCTGTAACCTGATCAGCAATATGCCCGATACTCTCGGGATTCAATACGACCACGTTTCAAGTACAAATATATAGTGTAGTTATCGAGGAGACAATCATGGCTTCCTAGTGGGCCTTCACCTTTTCTTCAATCAAATGCTTCATCACTCGCTCGGCCGACTTTGGATCGATCCTCTCTTCAGCACCAAGCTTCATCATCCTCCCAACAAGGAACATAAGCTTTCCTTGAGGGTATCGTTGGTATCCAACAAAATCCTTCAACACTCTCTCCTCTCCGGACAATGCCTCCTCAGCCAAGTCGTGATACTCTGCTTCGGATAGCTCGTCAAACCACAGATTACCTTGTTCGATGGCAAAGCCTATGTCCATAGGCCCGGTCTCGACGGTATTTACAAGATCCCCACGGAAGACAGCGAAAAGCAGCTCCTTGGCAACCCGCGAGGTGATTGACATATTGTGGAGATACCAGAGTATATCAGCCAGGTCATGAGCAGGTACGCGTTCGCACTCGCCAGTAGCTGTCATGCCGAGCTCGTTTGTAGTTTCAGCCAAGGAGGTGTTCCGATCCGAAGTCAGACGGCCGAGCTCATGTAGAACCCAGTTGCTAGCCAGAATAGAGCGTTGCTTTGTTGATTCTCTCGTCTCCTCAGGCTGAGGCTCCTGATCACGCGTGGCAAGCACACGAGCGGTCAAATGGTCAAGGACGTCGTAGAAATATTCAAGCCTGCCGCCGTTGTCGAGGAGCATCAATGCCAGAGCGTCTTTAGATGACAGCCCGTGCTCCTCAATCAGTTTGTCCAACTCCGCATCGGGTAGTACGCCCATAGTACTTCTCAAGCGCTCGACCAAGTCCTCTCCAATGATGATGGGGCCGAGATCAGGGTCTGGCATGTAGCGGTAGTCAACCTCCCCTTCCTTCCCACGTAGTCGCCGCGTCTCAGTACTGCCCAGCGACCAGCCTCTGGTCTCGCCCTCAATGACACCGCCAGCCTCCAAAACAGCAATCTGCCGGTCTCGCTCTGCAATGATAGCATCCTCGACAGCTTTGAAGCTGCTCAGATTCTTGATTTCGGTTCTCTGTCCCAGTATACCCGACGGATCGTCCGTCCGTCGCACGCTAACATTCACATCGGCTCTCAACCCGCCCGTTTCCATCCCGCTCACGCACGCATCCACTGAGTTGAGCAACATCTGCACCTTGCGCACCAGAGCCGCCCCCGTAGCAGGGTGATGAATATCCGGCTGCGTGATGATTTCAATCAGTGGAACGCCGACGCGATTGAAGTTCAGCCAGTGAATCTCGCCCGGCTGCGCTAGCGTCTTCGCTGTGTCTTGCTCCATTTGGACCTGTCTGATGCCGATGCGCACCGCTTCGCCGTCCTCAGCCGCGATTCCGTCCCTCGCAAGCAGTTCGATGTGCCCTTCACGCGCAAACGGCTCGTAGTACTGCGTCAGCTGGTACCCGCTCGGCTGGTCCCAGTGGAAGTAGTGTTTGCGGTCCCACCTGCTGATCTTTTGGACGTCGCAGTTGAGCGCGAGCGCGGCGCGGACGGCCGGGATGAGCGTGGATTGCTGGAAGATGGGCTGCGAGCCTGGCATGGCCAGATCGAAGAGCTCGACGCGCGTGTTCGGGTCGTCTGTCGCGGCGGGAAGTGTCGCGGAGGAGAAGAGCTTGCGGGGGGTGTTGAGCTGGGCGTGGATCTCGATGCCGACGGTCAGCTCCCAGCCGGGGACGGTCTGGTTCTGCGCATTGGGCTTCTTCTTTTTGCCGGAGGCCTTGAGAGCCTTGGCCTGGTCTTTGAGCTGTTTCCGGAGAGGAACATGATGGGAGGATGTCGGAGGTGAAGTTGCAGTATTTGCCGATGCATCTGCTGGAGACGGGCTGGCGACGGAGCGAATAGATCGAATCGAGGGCTGCTGTATCCTTATACTTGTGTTCAATTGACTTCCGAAGCAGCGAATACTTGATCGGAGGAGCGGTCGTGATGAGCTTCGAAGACAGCCCTGTTTCGAGAGTTGTCCGGAGAGCAGATACTTGCCGAGCTCCTGTACTGGGATGCGCGCCATCGTTGTGAGTTTGGAAGCTGCCACTCTCGATGATCGAAATCAGAGGCTAGCTAGATAAATTTAGGCGCAACACGCCTCGAAATAGCGACGATGTGTTGATACATCATCCATTTTTAGTGTTTCAGTTGGTTGATGCGAATAGCTCTCCAAATTCATAAAGAGCAAACGAATGGTTGGTTTCTAGGAGCATTGGGCACGAAGTGGTCCGTGCTCCAAGACAACATAGTGTTGGTGCTGCTTTCCTCGGCTTGAAGAAGTGAAGAGCACTCTCACGAGATAAATATCAGTCGTTAGCCACATACATTTTCATACGAAGCTCATGTATCCCAAGTGGTCGTCTCAAACAGTTTCCGCTTGGATTTTCCGAGGCTAAGGCATTCCTTTTCCACACAAGGACGTGGCCGCCGCGTGTCATCAACATCGCGACCTTAATCAGTGAGTGATGAAATGCGAAAAGAAGTCTTGATTTAATTACTAGGGTCAAGGGCCTCAGCGAATCGAGAAAGACATCATCGACATAATCTCTGCTAGTATGGAGATTCTCGCCTCTGTAAGGCCATACAGCAAGCTTCCATCGAGAGCTACGAAAGACTCGAGCTTTGCCCTGCATACCTTTCTGCCTTCCCGCTCCTCCCACCAGACAATCTCAACCCGCGGCGTCCGGTATTGAGACGAACATGATGACGGCATTCATCTTGCTGGGAGAGCAACACCGACATGAGTGAATGATTGCTGTGGCCCGTCCACCAAAGGCCAAAGACAGCAATCGCCAGGAAGACACTCCGAGAGGCCATCTCAGCCAATTGCCTGGAGAGGGTAAACGACCGGCTAAATCAGACAGTCAGTCAATCAACAGCCACACTGATCGTCAACAATCATCACCGCTTTCGGGACAGTCCCAGCGCATCTGCATCTCTGTCATGGAAGAGTCGCTGGCGGGGAACCTGGCAGGCCAAGCAGCTCTAGCCAAGCCCTGGTCAGTGCGCAATGAACTCCTTCGTGCTGGAGGGTTTCTCTTTTTCCTCCTTGTTCAAGGCGCTTCAGTTGTTCGAGACCCACAAGCAGCATCTTCTAGGTGCATTGTGCCCTGCTGATGTGTGTGGCAGCCACCGCCGTCCGCTGGCTTGACCTTTTTAGTCAATGGTTAGAGTCAGAGCGTGCGCCGGACTGTCAGTGCGTGCAGGACGGGACATGCGGGCGATGTCATAGTCAATCGACAGCAGCTCGCCAGATCTTGGCTCCTGCAAGATGGCTGTCCCGCCACTGGCCAGTTCGCTGGACGGCAGAGGGAATTGATCGTCCCGCTGCGGAAAATGTCCCGTTGTCAGCTTCTTTTGGCTTTGTTGATCGTGCTGTCTTATTCCCTTGCGCCGATCGCGTCGAGTCGTTACGAGCAGTCCATTCCCCAAAGACTCAGGCAACTTGGACAAAGCTGTCCAAGCTCAAGAAGCTCTCTTGGAATAAACCCGCCCGTGCGCCCGCCACCAGTCCGCCCCAGTGAGCAAACCTGGTCCTGGTCTCGAGGAATCCTTTTCATTATGGTTGTGTCCGAGCCCACGGCACGCCCACTGACGATGAGGGGCGCGGGAGAACCACTTGGGTGAGTGCCGTTCTTGACGGTCAAGCATGATCTGCCATCATCTGGGGAACGGTCAAGTGATCTAATGCTACCTTAAATCTGGCCCATGATCCCCTCCCCGGTGCACATCATGCTTGCTTTTCTCTTGTCTCTTATGGCTTGACAGCCATACTCAATTTACACGCTGCCATTGAGTTGTCAGGACCACAGCAATGGACACAGACTGGCATGACCAGCACAGGCGAAATGGCCTCATCGCCACGGCGACGGTGATGACCGTCTTGGCTGGTGAGCATCTTGTTGTATATTTGGCTGCGCTACCAAAGCATGTGAATTCGCGGCTAACTCAGTGATCCCTATCGAAGGTTGCTTTGTACTTCTACGACTGACTAGCCGTTTTGTACTCATCCGCAACCCCGGCGTGGATGACTATCTGATAATAGGAGCCATGGTATGGTGCATTTCCGTTTTCGTGCCCTTCAATTGATTGTACTGATATGGCGGCAGTCCTTGACCATTGGCTACCTCATAAATCTCTTCGTAGGCCGAGCGGCGAACATGGGATATCCCGTGACATTGATCACCCCAGACAATATGATTAGCATATTAAAGGTGTGTTTGATACAACCCATAACCAAAGCATGTTCCGGGAAGGCCGTTTTGAAGCTTACATCTCAACTCTAGGTCACATTGGCCATCGAAGTGATGTACTATGGGATCTTGTTTTTCATTAAAACGTCAATTCTGTTCACATATCTCCGATTTGGTAGGCTTCAGAGTGGATGATACAAAGAGCTCAAACTAACAGATCGATGCAGCCGTCACAAACACGTTCCGAAATCTGTGTATCGGAACTGTCATCCTCCATTCCGTCTTCTTCTTCATTTGCTTCGTTGTCACCTTAGCGCAGTGTCGGCCTTTATACAAGATGTGGGATCTAACAAAGTCTGTGGATGGAGCCTGCATCAACACGACAGCATTCTTCTACTGTATGCGCCCTCAGCGGTCTGTTTGATGTTGTCCCACTAACTGACTGACTCCAGCCACTTCCGCATTCAACATAATTACAGATATCTGGATCCTCGGTTTGCCTATTAAAACACTTGCAAGTGTGCATCGGCCGCGCCGCGAGAAGATCGGTCTGTTTCTTGTCTTCGGCGCCGGAACCTTCGCTGCCGTAGCATCAGTTGTGCGCCTGCACACAATATACAAGTACACACTTGCAGAAGATCCCTTCCGAAACAGCCTGCTCGTTAATCTGTGGTCGATGATCGAAGTCACCATCGCCATCTGCTGCGCGAGCGTCCCCGCCCTCAAGCCCGTCTTCAGCCGTTCGCAGCGACAGCGCACGCGGGCTATGTCCTCGTCTCACTCCGCGCGAACACAGTCCCATCATTGGCATTTCCGCCTGGGAAGCAAGGACATGTCGGCGGAGAAAGGCGGCAGCTCGAACGATAACTCACAGGCGAACGAACACTCGGGCATTCGACGGTCGATGGAGAGACAGGAGACTGCGGAGGCGTCGCAGCCGCCAGTTGTGCGTCCACCGCTAGCGACTCTAACTCGGCCGGGGGGAGCGACGCAGATGCTCTCGATGGATCGCATGGCTGAGATGGACAGTTTGGAGAACAGCGTGGACAGCGGCAGCATGCTGGCTTTCACGCCCCTGAGCCCGCCTGTCAGTACGAGGGGGAAGGCGCTTCTTAGAGACGGGGAGAATGCTGGCGGTGAGACGAAGTGGCTCAGCAGCTCGGGGAGCATGATTGTGCTGCAGAAGTAGAGCAGAAGCCCATTGTTGGAGTTTGTGGAAGTTCAGACTTCAAAAAGGGGTGAGATGATAACTGTAGACCCAGACCCCAGCAGATTCATTACGTGGAAGAGCCCATCGCTATCACTATTATTATTTATATAGTAGGAATTTAATGCTGTAGTAATTCTTATCATTCTCGGACCATAGAACAGTCCTAAAGACTGCACATAGAACTTTTCAACAGGGTTTGATCGAGTTGGCGATTTTTGGTCTGGTCATCTTTTCATTTTTACCTGTCTTTCAACAATGCAACAAACACCAAGTCACCATTCACTGGGCAGAAGGCGTCAATGAAGCCCCGCCGGCTGCAATCAGGGCGTGGAGCTGGTACCTCCTGAACAGCCGGGTCACTGGTATCTTCCCAAATTACTCACCGAGAGCTCTAGATCATTCAACTTTTCTCCCCTGAATGCGAATTGGTTATAACCAGGCTTCTTCATTAAGAAGTCTTGGAAACATGATGTGCATGTCTAAATATCTCAGGCTACCACGCATTTCATGCGAATAAAAGAGTTGCGGGCCTGGAATTAATATATAGCCAGTCGAGAAAATGCTCCGATTACCCCGTCAAGTCTAGCGTGTCTGTTTCGATATGAAGAGGCAAAATAGAAATTAATTGCAAAGAGCCGTCCATCTCACGACAGGCACACCTATGACTTGATAGCAATGGCTTTAGACGTTAAAAGAGATGCGCGTCCCGCAACAGCAAAAAGTACTACCTACAGCTTTCACCTGGGATCATGAAGTTAATCAACATGCATTGCTGCATTGCACTTGCCATTGGCTGGCTGGCTGCATTTGTCAACGGTGATAGTCCTCCTACGCTACCAACGTTATCAAGCCTCTCCTTTTCTGGAAACGGCTGCCCGCAAAATGGCACAGGCGACAAAGTTGTAACCGCTACTGGTGATTTCAACGAGCTCGATTTCGTATTTCACCACTTCACTGCCGCGATTCCCGGGGATGGCCCTGCTTCAAGAACAACGAATTGTCAAGCGCATCTGACCGCAAGTGGAACAACTCCAGGATGGCAAGTCAGTCCTAGCAATATAACATTCAAAGGTTTCACGGTTCTACAGCCCGGAGCCACCTTGACGATCTACATAACGGCGTATTGGTCTCAGAGCGCGTCCCAAACGGTGCGCACAATTATCAAGCATGCCTTGAGATTTCAAGCTAACTCAATGACAGATTACGATTACAAGATCATATAAAAACACAGGCAGCGGGCCAATCACTGAAATCATAGCCGATGTGGCGGAACTTTCGTTGTGGTCTCCTTGTTCTGATAATGCTGGCCGGCAAGGAATACTGAACATCAACTTCAGGGCAGCGTTGACGACTACGCAAACTAATAATGGAACCATCCCGACTGGTTATTTTGGTCCGCTTGAAATCAGTGGTGCGGAAGTATATCCTGTTGCGGAAACGGTGGAGTTTAAATGGAGGACTTGTTGATTGATAATAGTCTTACTCGAATGTCAAACACTCCAAATTGATTACGTCTTCAATTGACTGTTCCCAAAGCGCTCAGAGAGACTGGAATTCAAGTAACTGTCTATTTCAAGGCATTTGATGATGTGCTGCTGTTTTTGGACGAAATTATGACAGTGATCGCCTATATTTTGGACACTATAAGCTGTCAATTAAAGCAACCTTTGTAGCAAATAAATGCCGCCATTTAAAATTCCCTAGAGCTATGGAAATAGAATGCACTTTAGATCAAATACCAAAGGTGAACATGAAATCCTAGAATGCAACACTGTATAATATGCATCTTATTACGCTACGTAGAAAGTGTTTTCCAAACTCTTGCTCCTGGTTGAATACTGTTAAACGACTTGTCATAAGTTGTGTCTATTGTGCCTAAGCTACTACTAAGTGATTGTCACTAGCATTTTATAGATTTGGCATAATCACTCATGACTACTATGCCCGAAGTTAGTCAAGAATGGAAGATTTACATCAAAGTTAGCCCGTTTAATATTCATCTCTCATGATTGTGAAATCTATGACTGCAGCTGGGGGGTTTGAAATAACATGCCTTGATTAGCTTCTTCCTTGAAGTTGTATCAGTCTTTAGACAGCGATGGCTCGCTTAATGACGACTGAGGGCCGCAGCAGTGAAAGCAATGGAAACTCATCGAGCATCAAGAACGATATAAAGCCGGAGGTAATAATTATATTTGTTGATCGATGTGATGAAGCATCTCTGCGTTCTAGGAAATTAGTTTTGCTATCATCAAGTGGGGGGTAATCGAATCGTCTCATGTTCAAAGCCATTCACTAAAATCACGAAAAGCACCTACGGTGTAGTCAGTCTTAGAAATATCATGTTGTTGTCGAACCTCCGTACAAGCTTAGTTCATCCGACCTTACCAGTATTCATGCTGGAATCTCGCAACGAATTTTCAATAATGAAAGGGCGGATCATCCCAAGTTTACTGAGACTTTTTGAAGCATCCAAAACACTCTTTCTCTTTGTTTGATCATCTGGAAACCGAAATGTAGTGAATTGTAAATCAATATCATGACTCTGTCAACCGCAGGGTTGTGTATCTCCTAAGCCCTTGCTTCTATGGTAGCAGACTTGCGATGGACATTGACTACAGCTGAATGAATCGCAACGACAGTGAATTCCCAAATCACAACTCGAAAGAGTGTTGTAGTCCCTTAGCTCATACTTATATAAAGTGTACCACTTTAAAGTTATAGTAGATGATACTGTTACATCCGCTTAAGCATTTAAGACATCAGTATTAAGACCAACCTGGCTTTTGGTACGAACCTGGACTTCGCTTAACTAGCTTTGCTGTTCCTTCCTACTTGTTGTTTGCTTTCTTGACTACATAACTCTAGCTGTGTAGCAGTTTTCATACTTTACTATCTATCTTACAAATCTTTCACTACCTTCATGAACATGGATCCCCATCGCTTCCCTCTGAGATCAGACATCAACTGGTCTGATATTGGACAACTGTCCCCTGGATCCCCGAGAGTTCAAGAAGCCTTTTTGAATGAACTAGATATCAACGACCAGCTGAAACCTTGTACCGTTGCGCCAGAGAAACGCGAAGATACAAGCACGAGAAAAGGCATCAGATATCTCGTCGAAATGGAGGAGGTTCGGACAGATTTGGTCACAACACAGGGACGTCATCGCCCATGCCTGGCAAAAGTCAACCCAACGTGAGCGGAGAATGCTGCTAAAGATTGCCTGGGGACAAGAATTACCGGATATGCATCGCCCGGATTTAGAGCTCTTTCTACGGCAAGTCAAAATAATTGAACGTGGGAAGGTTACAATCCAATTAGGGAATGCGTCTGAGCTGCTGGGTCGAACATCAGTCGGGGCAAATCTACAACGGCAGCAGTTACAGGAACCGAGATCAGACCCCAGTCCCAGCGAATACAAGCCTCTTGACACTTTCGCGAAATTAAATATAAAAGAAAAATACAGCCGTCACATAACCCTCCTCCTAGCCCAAGAACAGCACGGCTAAAAGTCAAAACGCAAGGGCATTTAGGTTCCCAGCCAATCCAACAAGAACCGGACATCAATATTCTAGATCATCTCCCAACGGTTATAGATATACTAGTGGGGCATTATATGTTTAGTTTGAAAACAAGACTTGAACAATGTTCTCTTTAATTTAGTGTGTAGACTTTGTAATGAGCAGGCAAAGCACAGTATTTGGTGTATCATGTACAGGTAACTTGAATGGAGATTCATGGCTTGAGGTAGTCATGCCCTTGTATGTCTATACATGAGTTCATTCAGGAATGTTGTGATCATATTCAAAACGTGCATGCGCGTGAAGATTGACATCTTCTCTTTCAATCATTGAAATAGCCGTCTCTCTCCAGCGAGCTCCCTGCTCTCCTTCATTCAGTCTCAATGAGTGGCAGCACTGAGAATGTATGCGTGAAAGTGTCCCAGTTGTCCGAGTGTTCGGGAACTCCGAAAGGTGCTAACGTAGCATATCGCATACTGCGACGTCATTAGCAATGATCCCAAACCGTTGGTTCAGCGAAAGCAGCACTTACACATATTCTCCGACCCCTATTTGTGATCCATTGGCCAACTTGCCCATCCACCAATGCTGTTGATTGTAGCTATCGAGTGAGCTGCGCGGCAGATTGCGTAAGGGGAATGAAATTGTCAGGTTCTCATTGTCAGTCGCCGGGTCAAAGTAATAATAGCCTTGATCGGCAAGCGCCCACGAAGCAACACTACCAACGTAGCCGGCTTGTCCAACTACGGGTGGGTATTTCCAATCTCGTTCGACCCAGTCACCCTCGAAAATCTGCAGTGTATCAGCAATTGAAGTTTATTCTGATTGGAGGAGGAGCACGCACGTCCCATCTCAGTTCGCGAACAGCCCAGTTCATGCGAGACTGCATATGCGGAAAGTCCTGTGAGTAGACTGTAAGATTGAATGTGAAGCTACACATTTAGAGTGAGTATGTTATATTTCTTCAGCAAGTTGTATATCTGACTCACTTTGACCTTTCGTCAATGGTGAACGGGGGATAGAAGAGGCCAGATGTACACTGAGGCCAGCCTGCCTCGTGACGGAAGTTTTCTTTCGCCATGAGATCTTTTACATCCGAACCCACCCCTTCATCATGTTTAGTAAAGTAAATTAGCGAACTTTTGAGTTCAACTTACCGAAATAGGGAATCGATAGCTCTTCGCCCTTGCTGCTGATGACGAGAATTTTGCCACTATAGAGTGGGATATTCTCCAGGCCGGCAGGATAGTTAGGGTATTTGAAGCTGAATCTATTTTTCAACTTAGCATCTCGAAGCGGAGAGGTTTGGACGGATGCCTGATTACTTCGCTGTTTTGGTTTGGCCTGGCTTCACCGAGAAGGTGCCGCTGGGAAAGCTGACGACCGGAACAATCTTCTCGGGGATCATCTCATCGGACCAGTACATCTTGAACCTTGGCGTATTAGGAATATTGGCATCGTATGGCATCCAAAATGTGAAACCCGCGGCGTCCTGAAGCTCGAATCGATAAGAGATGGTCTCATTGCCATTATTGGTCACGTCAACTTCGTGAAAGCGACTAAAGTGGTGAGTATCGTTCAACGAGAACTTGGCGAAGGATAACGATGTGTCATAGTTTAGGACCTGTTGCTTATTAATTCGGGTCGTATGCCGCTGAGTTAGTCAGTGACTTACTCTTGTAGCATCAATCAAGCCTGTGCCGACTTGAATTGGAGGAGCCCAGTAGCCAAAGTCCTTCAACTCGTCGAGACCGTCCCACCACGGTACAGAACGTCCACTAGACATGATCCTCATTGCAAGCTTCTTGGCAAATTCGGGACCATGAGTGGATCTGCCACCATAGTGGCCAATATAGAGTGCAGCAACACCTGCAATATAAGGAGTAGCCATAGAAGTACCGCTCAGAATTGCATACTCATCGTTAATGTAAGTACTGAAAATGTCACCGCCTGATCTCTGATTAGTACCACTTATTTAGGTTATAAGTCGAAGGCTGCTAACTTACCAGGAGCTGCAACATCCGGCTTCAGCGTCAAGTCATTCAATCCACCCCAGCTCGTGAACATGTTGGCTTTACCGCCTGCCGAGTTATACATGCCAAAGTAGTGACTGCTAGGGTCCAGGGAGAAGTCACCAGTCACGTTGCCACCTGCTTTGATGGTCGCAATCATCGCCTCACCAGCTGTCTTATCGACCATTCCGAGAATTGAGTTTCCCTGCTCCCACGTCCAAGGAGTGTCTCTCCATTGATCATTATTGTAAAACATAATGTATTTTGCACCAAAAGCCTCGAGATTAGCCTGCTTGGTGTCGAAGTCACATCCACCTCGGCGAATCAGAGGGATGACCTGGGACAAGTCAGGGGTGTCAGCCGGAAGAGGTTCGCATGCATCGGCCTCGACATTAACGTCGAGTGATAGCGGCACGAACTCCCACCCAACAATACTTGGAGGAAACGCAACGTCCCATCCAGGAATATAGGCAACTTCGGTAGTGTTGGACTGGTCATCGAGGCTGAATGTTCCGTAGAAACCTGGGGAGACCAAAGTGGAAGCCTCAACAGAAGCTACAGCAAGAACAAACTCCCCTGCGGCTCCATTGCTTGAGTAAAATGGCCCTGAATATCCACTATTACCGGCCGCGATCGTGACAACGACACCCTGTTCTACAAGACGGGAGGCGACCATGGGCCATGCGCTATCAGCCCAGCCTTCGTCGCCGCCAACACTGCAAGTAATGATGTCGGCCTGCTCTGGTCAGCAAAATCTATTAAATAAGGTCAGAGTCTATACATTTGCCTCATACGCCATCAAAAATGCTTCAATAAGGGTATCTTCATCTGTTCCGTCCTAACACCTTAAGTTAATCAGAAGAACCGGCAGAGGTAGGTAATGCAACCTACAAGAGCACCAAACACTTTATACGATAGTAACGTGGCTTCAGGAGCTACGCCGACGAATCTTTTCAAGTTAGGGAACGGGATCACCTCAGAGAACAGTGAATATATGCACATACTGAGTTGGGGGAGCAGG